>NW_027499051.1:0-68544 GCF_021521415.1 Bidens hawaiensis | reverse complement strand
GAGTCGAGCCAACTGCCAAGTTGAACTCAGTCTCGAACTTGAACGAGCCAACTCGGCTTGGCTCATTTATTTTAATGAGCTAAAAAGTCGAGCCCGTCCCGTAAAAAGCCTGAGCCAGCTCGTTAAATTTTTTTAATATTTTTATTTTTCACACATAAATTTTACAAACTAGAGAACTTATAACATTACATGTATTATTTTTTGCTCTTGTTTTTCAATTTTATTAAGATCGAGAGGCATAATATATGCATTATTTTTGTCAATTTTTTATGCTGTTATTATTATTATTATTATTATTATTATATACAAGCATTTGGGACTTAATTCAAAGGAGCCAACGAGCCAGTTATCGAGCAACCCACGAGCCGAGCCAACCCCGGCTCGGGCTCGGCTCGTTTACAAACAAGCTTTTTCAAGAGAACTTCAAGCGAGCCGTGAGCAATCATAGTTTAATCCCTAAGTATTTAACAGGAAACTTACTTTAAAGCGAGAACCAATTGATGAGAACTTGGATGACTTAATTGCATCCTCGCGCGGTGGAGGAAAAAGCCCAGCTACAAAAGAGCACTTGGAAGCGCTCAACAAATCTTGATGTTCAGGAACAATATAATCTTTGTTTTTGTCTAGGAATTGATCGGACTGATAGTGAACCTGATTAACAGGTCAAACGCGTAAAATATAAAGAATTGGCTAAAAATGAAACGCATCAAACAGATTGAACGGTTAAACGGGTCAAAAATTGTTTAACGTGTTTTCTAAATCCACAATAGACTAAATTTGGTTTACAAAAATATATTATATTTTAACAACATAGTTTTTAATCATTACATTAAAATTTAAAAAATACAAATTGGACGTAAATTGTTGCAGGCTAGACTGAACACAATTGAACCGACCTGTTACCCAACCGACCAACCTGTTTTTCTGCCTCTAGATATTAGTAACATTCTTTTCTAGAAAAATTTAAAAGCTTAAATCACCTCTCCAGCATAATGAGCAATGATGAAATCGGAGCGTGCCATTTTTGGTTTAATAAATCGTCTGTGATTTTTGAATGTCTGATAAAGCTTCTGTGAAAATGTTTCAGGAGTTGACTTGGGAAACATACTGGAGAAAGATTAGTTACTCAAAAGCTAACAAAAAGATATTATCAATTTGTGTGCGCATCAAATATCAGAAAATGAATATGAAAGCACACAGATGTGCATGCAGACTTATAATCAATATGCACAAAAACAAGAATATAAATAAGCACGTAAAGTTGCATACCATGCTTCATCAAGCAGAGCAATGATCCCACCAGGTTTCTGAGAAAAGATTTCAAGCATTAGTTTAATGAATAATAAGAAAAAAAGTGACATGGAAAGCTTTATTTTAATAACTCCGTGAGTTCTATTTAAATTGCTCATGTTGAAAACACTTAATACTAAAATGTGCAACCATACTAAAACCCTTTACGAGTTCTATTTAAATTGCTCATGTTCCAATAAGCTTGCGCTTTTCATCCCCGGGCGTTGCACCCAAGGATGAAGCTTGCAAGCTTTTTAAAACATAAAAGACCATTGCTGTTATACCTAATTTACTCAAATAAAAATTTTGTAGGCATCAAAAGAACCTTTTCAATAAGATCTAGGATGTCTCTGTTATCTACAAACTCTATGTAGCTCCAGTCAATTTCATCTTTGGTGTATATCTCTTGTTGCATCCTGAAAACATGCTGTTTGAAGGGACCCTCAATACATATACACGAGTAGAATACTAACAATTTGTCAAAACATGAATTGAGTCACACCTGATTGAAGTGTTTGTTGCAGCTTCTCGTTAGTAAAATTTATACAGAACTGTTCAAAACTGCACAAATTACAAACAGAAAAATGATTTAATCATCAATCATGTTAACAATTTTCTGAGAGCATAAACTTTACCTATTGGTTTTGAAGCTCTCAAAACCATATATGTCAAGAACACCAATCAGAGAATTTGATTTTGAATCTTGCCCGATTGACACGTTAATCTTATCTACCAACCTGTGAGTAAGAAAATCATGCTCGCGAGCCTAAACGAGCCTATTAATTATATAAACTTTATTTAATAGTTAGTTCGATACAGAAAACTATGATAAAACTAACTAAATAATATATACATTATGTTATATATAAAAACAATTAAAAATACCTATAGACTAATTAATAAATCATAAACAAGCCGTGCTCGAGCTTAAAAGACTACTCACTAGCCGAGCTCCAGCTTTAGAAATAGAGCTGGAAACGATCTAAGCTCCAGCTCGCACTCTTTAAGTAAAACTAGTCGAGCTCGGCTCATTTACTAAACCAGAATGTAAAAGAGACTAGGATAACAATTTATCTGAACGTTGTGATTACAATAGAGTCAGAACCCTCAATATATAGGAAACAAACCGGAAACCCTAGACAAGCCTATAACAGGCACATGCGCTAAAGACAAATAAATGCAAATAATAAACTAGTAATAATACACCATAATAATATTTAAAACGGAGCAACCATGAGAGGTTGAAATTACCAGTCAAACAAACGAGAATATAAGGTCTTAGCCAAACCATCCCTGGTGTAAGTTGCACCCTTGGGATCAAGCCTTCTCTTGATAACTTCTTCAGGAGTAACCATCACACGCTTCAATAACGCATCTTCCAATGCATGTAAATCACACCTGCACACACGCATTGACATGTACTCAAAACAAAATGGAAACCGAAAGAAACGAGCATATAAAAGCTGTAACCATACATTAGCAACTCGGCTGTCATCTGAAGATGAAATTTGGATTTATCGTCTTTCAGAATTGCTGAATCAATCTCTTCCCCTTTGGCAAATTCAAGATTACCTAGATGCAGAATTGAAGCCACAACTCTAAAAATTGCATCCTGGAAAATTGGTATGTTATGGTCACAGCTCATTACAAAAAAAGAAAAAAAAACATATAACTAACAAACAGTCTGAAGATTTCACAACCTGTTCCTTTTTGCTTATTCCAATAATATCCATGGCTTTCTTAGTGGCAAGATAATCCTCAGCATCATTCACACCAACAAGCTCATAACAATTTGACTGATTGAGATAGTGAAAAGAAGTGGGATCTCCTAATTTATATTTCTTAACTTCCTTGAAAGGAAAGAAAGAGTTAATTAACATTCTTTAAGTAGTTAGTTAGTTGGTTACATAATTATATACCGGATGCTAATATTACCTCAGGAGGTGCTGCACAAAGGAGATAGAAGCAGTGATAATTGCGTTCAGGATCAGAAATTTGGCAAACACGAGATCTTTCTAGAAGGTATGTCCGAATAGCTGCCCCAGATATTCTTCCATGTTTATCAAACTGAATCTCAACAAACTTTCCAAAACGACTGCAGTAAGTTAACAAAGAAGAATCAGGATAGTTTTGGCCAATGCATTTAATAATGAAAAAGTACAAGAGGTGGCAATTTTTACCATATACCAAGACAACAACAATCATACAAAGTAAATTCAACCCATAGCGAGCTAGTGGTAGGGTGGGATGTAGGCAAACCTTGCCTCTATCCCTGAGGATTATGGTTACGTTTTACTTCTAACGGGTCAAATGGGTAAACTCTAAAAGTTGATTAAAAGCTTATTAATGATGAATAATATCCAGATATACGGCCTCCTGGTTAGCCTCATAATTTAAGAAATATTACTATATCCTATATGCAAAGGAAAGAAATGAATCTGGAAATAATGAGGAGACGTTTAAATCTTACACAATTAACGAAAAAGGGAATATTGATTATTGAACCTGCCCGTCTATCTGTAAAAAATGATGGACAGTTTTTTTTGTATCAAATCATAGGTATTTCATTGGTTCATAAAAGTAAGCACCAAAGTAATCAAAGATACCGAAACCCCCAAAATGTTGCTAAGAATCATTTTGATGAATCCATTCCAAGACATAAAAGAAAAACTCTAAATAGAGACAAAAATAATTCTAATTTGCTTGTTCCTGAAAAAAAAATTATCGTCTAGACATCGTAGAGAATTGAGAATTCTAATTTCTGTCATTTTAAAGAACCAAAATAATGTGCATAGAAATCAATTATTTTGTAAAGAGAACAAGATAAAAAACTGGTGTCAATTTTTGGATGAAAGTGAAAATTTTGACATAAAAAAATGCACCTGGAATTGTTATTTCTAACAGTCTTTGCATTGCCAAATGCTTCCAGAACGGGATTTGACTGCATTTATAAAAATTTAATCAATACAATTGGATAAGTTAGCGTGAGAAAGCAAAGATAACAACTTATTATCAAAGCATCAATACGTCTTTAGTGCTAAAGAAAGAGTAGTTTAAATTCCATTCACGGTTGAATATCAAACTAGTTGCATTTAAATTAGACTCAATGTATGATTCTCCAATAATGAGCTTGACATACTACCCTCGTCAAATTAGTTTGCATTTATACTTGATTTAGTGAAACATTTATAGAGACAAAACAAGTGGTGTGAGCAAGCCAAACCGCTCGCGAGCTACTAGAGGGCTCGCTAAAACTCGAATTGAGCCGATCTTAAATGACCTCGATCCCGAGCCTGAGCTTCATCTATTGAGCTCAATCTGGCTTGCTATCATAAACGAGCGTATTATATATAAAGTTTATTTAATATATTAAATAAAGCTCGAAACGAGCAAAGATTGAGCTCAAGCTATCGTAAGTTAAACAAGTCGAGGTCGAGCCTAGTCGAGCTCGGGCTCGGCTCAGCTAGTTTGCACTCTAGACAAAACAAAGACTTGAAGTTATTGTGCAATCTTACTTCCAAAACTTGTTGTTCAACCGTTCGTCCTTCAGTACCTTTATTACCGCCAACATACGCAAGATATCTCATAAGCATTTTAGTAGTTTCAGTCTTACCCGCACCACTTTCACCACTAACCAGAATTGAGTTGCTTTTTCCTCCATTAACCATTTCCCTGATTGATTTCATGTAAGCATGTCAATGTAATCATTTCCATGATATACAAAAAGAAATATTACCTGAAAGCAACGTCTGCAATTGCAAATACATGAGGACTTAAAGCCCCAAATTGTGCACCGTTGTATTTTTCCATCATGTGAGTATCATACAAGTGAGGCAAACTTTGAAATGGGTTGACGGCGATGAGGATATTGCCTGTATAAGTCTGCCACAATGTCAACATACGTTATAATATTACGGGCCTATCAATTGATTCCCATACATGTTTTTATTTATTCTTAAAATATAGAATTGATTTAATTAAACGATTGGTCCCTGTAGTTTACCCATATCACGGATTTGATACATTTTTGTTTCAGAAACTACACCTTTAGTCCAGTTATTTTCAAAAACAGCAGCACACGTTTAGTCATAGGCTCATAGCCCACAAAAGGTGTTATATTTTTGTGGTAAATTTGACCAAAATACCCCTTTACTATTGTGTGTGTGTTTGTAATTTCTGTTTTTACTAGTAAAGGGGTATTGTAGTCATTTCATGCCTATTTAACAGAAACAAACAACCCCATCTGTGGGCGGGGACTAGATGTGTAACTATTTGAAAAATCAATGGACTAAAGATGTAAATTTCCAAAATAATGTATCAAAACCTTAATACGGGAAACCAAAAGGACCAACCCTGTAATTAATTCTAAAACGTTGTATGGATTAACAATTGACTTTTGACAACATTCAACCTGTTTGGCATGTTCCAATTTGACCCGTTATTAGTTACATAAACAGTGAGGTTGGACATCCTCTTACATAGATTTTATCTCGTTCGTATCTTATAGCTAGATTATGCAAAACTCCAGGCTCATGCAAATAAGAAAGTTTGGTCATGTCATCCACTCCACCATCAGGATACTCCATTTCTTTGGGGTATACTTTTGATAGCTTTGTAACAACCTATACAAAGTAAAAGTTATGAGTTCAAATGGAGAAGAAAACATGAACCTAAACTTGTAACATTATAAGACTACGCTTTATACCACGTGAACGTGGTTGGGTGAGTGCCTCATCTGCACCACGGCACACTACTATGGGTGTGCGTGGTGTGGTCGTGGATGTTCATCTTGTGGGTGTACACATGGTAAAGAGGGGCGTGAAAGAGCTTTGAGGGTGAGAAAATTGATTTGGTGGAGCCAATCACAAAACAACCCCTCTCCATCTTATTTTATAAAAAATTTTATTCTAATACACTTCATTTGATTTTTCTCAAATAACTTGTACTTGATAACTGAAAAAAAACTAAATATGCAGTCTTGTTTATTTTTATTAGCTAAACGTTCCGATATACATTTTAATGAATACAGAGTTATTTTTGGAAAAAAAAAATTGGTCTCATAAGCGGTTTTGACACGTGCTTGGGTTGACATTTCGGATGACAAGTAGTTTATAAATAATAAATAAGATGCATAAAATAATAATAAAAAAAAACACTCACTATCACTTACCATAACACATGTTTATGATAGTGATAGTAATAATCCCACTGCCTAGGTGGCGCCTACATGGCAGCATTTTTACTATCACTTATCATAGCACATGGTCTAAGCCTGAAAGTGAGTGATGTCAAAATCAGAAACTGGTTAAAACGCTGCATAAAAAACTAATATTTAAAAACGATGCATAACAACTGTTTATTCTATAAAATTCCAATCAGAACAACTTTTCTTTAAAAACTTTTGGGTGATTATTTGTTAGCTTTATAGGATGCTGGTTCCGTGTATTTAATTAGCCTCAAAGTTGACATCCAGATTTTTTCTTTATAAGATGGTGAAGTTGGAAGACAAAAAAATATTTAGTTAATATCTGACTCGAGCATAAGAAGTGAATTATCTTACTTTCTTCCCATCAGAGGTTCGGATTTCAGCATCCGTTCCATCTATTTTCAACATTTCTCCATCAATCCAAGCCACAGATGGTTTTTCCAACCATACTTGAGAACCTACGGTTATTTTTTCCGCAGACTCCTGTATATTGATTCAAAGAATCAATGAACTAGAAGTAGTGTAGCATAAAAGTTGAGTATGCAACACGGTGAGGAATAAGAAGGAATTTAACACAAGAATAAACATTCTAATTATGACAATTAAACGCCTTGATTTGAAAATAAAGCATACATTATAATGGCACTGCTACTAGAAACTAACATAAAAGGTCATAATAGTCATTATGCAAAACAAAAGAAGGAAATAAACAGTGAAAAGTTATTGGCATTTGTCACATAATCAAATGCTGAAAACTTTGATAAAGAATCAAAAATGTTGGCCAAAATTGAATATGGTTTACAAAGCCTAAAATGAAGTCTCACACTTATTGTCCTTGTTCAAAATTAAACAGAATCATTGCATTTTCTACTATCAAAGATTCTCTTATATATAAGTGAATCATATCTACAGGCTTTCTCTACATACCACAAAATCGAGTAAAATTAGTTGAAGCTAACTATTGCCTATCATCTAAAGAATTTTGAACATCAATTCACTAAACCATATTACATATTCGAAGAAAATACATCTTTGAAGATCTAGAATGCACATCAAGGTAAATGATTTAGCAACAAAATTTAATTGCTATGTTGAATGACACTCCTATCCTCATGAGTCAAAATAATGGCTAAAACCCCTCAAATCAACAGTATGTAAAGTGCATGTAAGTTAAGTAATTAACAGACTTTGATCATTGTTTATTACAAGTAATGCAATGTAAGACAGTAACATACCATCTGAATATGACAAATTAAACCTCTGTCACAGTGAACTCCTCATCCGTGGCCTCGTAAATCAAGAATGTCCCCAATCTGAACTGTGAAGAAGAATCTCTTCACCATGAAAATAAAAGTGCATTAACTGATTCACCGTACATTAAATATCCCTAACCGATAAACTCAACGTTCGCATTACATATTTCTGTCTGAATCCAAAAATCAAAGCTCGTTCACTTCGAATTCTTCCATCGGTTAACAACCAAATCGATCTTCCAGGAATCGTGAAACAACAGACGGTGAAGAAAAAATGTGAAAATGATTATCAATTGGAGTATTGGACAACCTAGGGTTTCGGTTCCGTTTCAATTGTTGTATAAATTCAATCAATCAGCACAAATTGGTGTAACAAAAGATAGATAGAAGATGAAACCTAGGGTTTTTACCGAGAATGCGGATCGTAATAGATACGAAACTGGATAAATTGAATACTTTGAACGTAGAAACCGTACGTACGACGGTGGTGATGAGTTGGAGAGTGAAGCTGGAAATTGGCGATTGGATTGGATTGGATTGGGTCGATTATCTGCGAGACATGATCGATTGAACATGCTAGGGTTTCGGAGCGATTTCTGGGAGCTCGTTTGTGGTGGTTTGTGAATTCGCGCCTTTTAGCTAACGAAGAATCAAATGGTTCATTATGTGGTTTGATCATATTACTAATTTAGTCCCCAGCTTTACAAGTACACAAATATAGTCCCAACCGTTTAAAAAAGGGTAACACCAATTATGGATGAGAAGAATATCGAATTAACCAAATCGAAACCAAATTAATCGAACCGAATTAATTGGTGGTGATGAAGAGTGGAACTAATCTTTGAAGATGAATAAGATAATGAACGAAGATTGAAACTAAACTTTTAAGGTGTGTTCGTTTCACATAATTCGTGGGATATCAAAGGAATTGTAATTAAAATCCAATGACATGGCATGTTTGTTTCGTTGGAATTGGAATCTTAATTCCATTTTGGTGTGTTCGGTTCAAATAATTGGAATTGGAATTCAATTCCTTCAAATTTCTTAAAATACAGGGATTTCAAATCCTTCCAAAATGTGAAGGAATTCAAGAAAACTCATTGGAATCTTATCTCAAGTTATTTTTAACGAGGACAACGAATAAAACATTTTAGCTTTTTTTTACTTTTTTGTTTTTAATTTATATTTTGAGTTATGAATTTTTTATTATTATTTTTGAATATTTTTTAAGAGGTTTTTAATCTTAATAGAAAACCCATAAAAAAATTCAAAAAAATAATAATAAAAAATCATAACGCAAAATATATATAAAAAACAAAAAATCTAAAAAAACAAAATGTTTTCGCCGTTATTATTGTAAAAAAAAAACTTATTTTGATTCATATTCATTTGTCAAACGAACACATTAAGAATTTATTTAGATTTCAATTCCCCCCAATTCCAATTTATATTGGAATGTTCAGATTCCAAATCCAATTCCTTCAAATTCCAAATTCTATGCAAATTTCAATTCCATTATATTCCGTGAGTGCGCCCAATATTTTTTGATTAAGAACTTTGTTGAATTTTAAGCTTTATTACTCTGGCAGCTTTGTATTCGTATAGTTCCACGTAACACGCGCCTATTTTTATTTTTTGAATTCAATATATATATATATGTGGTACACTAATTACAAGCTTAAATCATCATTTTCATTTCTAAAATTTTATTTGCAATGTATACACATAATTGAAAACAAAAACGACTATAACTGAATCAAAACCGAAAATTAACGGTTGTACATTTCAAAAAACCAATGACTTCGGTGTCAGTGTTGGTTTCGGTTTCGTCTAATAACCGAATCGAACCGTGTTCAACCCTAACACCAACAGTCCCCAAAATGGATGTATGTTAAAATCATACGTTAAGTTCCCCTCACGTGTCAAACACGTGAAGTCAATTCAAGTGCCATCATATATAACTATGCAGACTTGTGTTCATCTCCTGCTCATTGATCTCTGTGATTTTCATTGGAATCACACACATTAGTAATCGGCTTCTTTAAGAACCCCTCTGGAAAAAATAGGAATTAGAGGATGTAGAATCCCACAACTTTGTTACTCATATTCAAAAGAAACAACATGCTTTAGCCACCAGTTATGTTAATGAACAAATAATGTTTCTTTTTTTCGATGAAAACATACTTTCAAAAGTCAATAGCTCGGACCAAACATTAACTCATACATGTACAAATTCTCTAAATCTCTAAATGATTTGCAAAGAATTTTTGATATCACAATCCATATCCATAAACACAAAATAATAATAATAACAACAACCCAAAAATCTCAAAATGAAATCTTAACTTGAAAATATTCGCTGAAAACCAGCAATACAATCACTTCAAGATCAATTGATTTGCGAAACTTCATAAGGAACCATTTCACCACAAACCCTAGAAATTCACTTATCACATGAATCATTATCATTCTTCTTAAAACCAGTGACATGTCTACAACGAGCAACAATAGCCTCTTAAGAAAGTTTATTCATGCCTTTTAATTGCTCTTCTAAACCTTGAAGCAAAAAATCTATGTCGTTTTTTGTTTACAGATATTAATTAGAGAATAATGGAAAGCAAACGTGTTAGCACCAGTGGTCTAGTGGTAGAATAGTACCCTGCCACGGTACAGACCCGGGTTCGATTCCCGGCTGGTGCATACTTTTTTTACTTAATTTTATTCTTTTAAGCAATTACGAACTGCTGAGTGAAATGAAGCATATAAACAATGTTTTAAAACCTCTTTTCAAGTCGCTTATTTATTATAGAAGCATAAATTTTAGTATACACTTTTGACACATTAAGTCATTATATTTATTTATAAAAGTTGAAAGTGTTGAATATCCAACAAAGAAACAATCCAAGGAAATAATCTTTAACATTTTTTGGTAATCTTTAACATATTTTTTAAAGTGTTGAAAGTCAATATTTTTGGTAAATAATCTTTAACATAGACTCTATATGCTTTTGAATGTGTTGAATATCCAACAAAGAAACAATCCAAGGATTTTGATTGAAACTTGTTTTGATACCCTCACTTTTTCATGTATACATGCGAACTTTTAAAATAAACGATATTAGTTTTAGTTGAAACAAATATTGAATAAGCTCCAAATGACATCAAAGTTGTTTTCCCATCACCAATCATAATAAATATACAAAGCAAGACTATATTTTGTTGGATTGTATTTCAATTATAGGAAAATTGTTAAAATATGTAGTGCGTTCTTTCAATTTGTATCCAAAAATATATGTGGGCTTATAAATATTTGTTTGTGTTTTGCATATGGGCTTGTGCTGATTAATGGGCCTGGTGGAACTTTGAGAGATATGGGCTTGTGGCAGATTGTGGGCTTAAGTTTGGTGTTTACATCTGATCATCGTATCGTCTCCATCATTCAACAATAACAATTAAGGGTTCTATCGGTCAACATAAAGGGGTCGATCTACATGATCTTTTAATCATATTTATTCTCACCGTCTTGCTTGTATCTTGTTTGTTCTCTCCTGATCCATCTTGGACTTGAGTGTTTAGCGTTCATCACATTGATGTTACGATTGTTTATATGAGTGTATTCGAGATACTTTCTTACATCATGTCGTTACTGTTTCCTTGGTTGAGATTCATATCATATGCTAGGGTTTGAGTCTGTATTTAGCGTTCTTGAGAGTATTGTTACTAGATCGTTGAGATGATGATTATTAGTTTGTATTTGGTTTTGATTGTATATGTAATTGGTTTCATATCAAGATTATTCAATAAAAGTATAGTTTTATGACAAAAACCGATTATACAAATTTCAATACATGGAGGTGTGATGCAACCTAGCAATGTGATTTACCTTTTATACATTTTCTATTGAAAACCTTGAGGCGTTTTGAGGTGTTAAGTTTCAACAGTTGAGGCGTGGGGCGAGAGGCAAGAGCTTAAGTTACATCGGTTACCTTGTTCCATTAGTTTGGTTCCGGTTTGATTTCATGGTTTTGGTCAAAGCAATTCAAATGAGTTTGAAATTTCACGTAATATACAAATGGTACAGACTAGTATATTATCGTTACCTCTTGGGACTAAAAGAATAGTTCTAAGAGGAAAATGAATTAAAATTAAGAACACCATCATTACACTTTGAATATGTTTGGCACTTTAAATCTTTAATCAATGGTTAAATTCTATTTAACCACTTCGACATGCACTACAAGATGAGAAAAAAACGTGGTCAGGATTAGGAACATACATTAAAATATGCAAAGGGATAATAGTTAGTACTTTACATTAAACGTGGTGAACACTTTACGTTAAAATATGTAAAGTGTCATTTTCGTCCTTATGATTTGGCAAATAATGCGAATTTAGTTCAAAAGGTTTATTTTTTGCATATGGACCCTCCATGTTTCTCGGTTCTTGACAATTACATCCAAATCACTAACTCCGTTAAATTTATTCGTTAACTCAGGGGTAGACATGTCTTTTCACTATTTATTTATTATAATAATTATTTTAGTGAACTGCAGTTTTCGTCCTTGTGGTTTGTCCAATCTGCGGTTTTAGTCCAATAGTTTCAAGTTTGCAATTTTCGTACTCGTAGTTTCATTTCACTTCCAATCAAACCCGAATTTATTAACCTCGTTAATTTTGGTCGTTAATCCATTTGTGTGCCCCTCACGTGAAGACCAGTTTTGTCGTTTCTCTCCCTAAATAAACTTTAGTCCTAATTCGCAAGCCCCCTCACGTGAGGGGCTGTATTTGGGGAAATAAATAAGGAACAAAACTGCCCCTCACGTGAAGGGCACACAAATGGGTTTGACGACCAGACTTAACGATATTAGGGAATTCAAGTTTAATTTTAAGTGAAACGAAACCATGGGGAAGAAAATTGCAAATATGAAACTACCGGACTAAAACTGCATATTTAGACAAACTACAAGGATGAAAACCGCAGTTCACTAAAATAAGTATTATAATAAAGAAATGGTGAAAAGACATGTCTAACCCTGACTTAACGATTAAATTTAACGGGGTTAGTAATTTGGATGTAATTGGCAAGAACTGGGAAACGTGGAGGGTCCATATGCAAAAAATAAACTTTTTGGATTAAATTCGCATTATTTGCCAAACCACAGAGACGAAAATAACACTTTACTCTAGTTAGTATAACTCTACCAAACAAACCAAGTCTAACATTAATGTAAATAACATTATTATATATATATAAATATATATATATATATGATATAAGATATCTAAAAGTTTAAAATATACTGTTAAATCTTATGTTCTGGTCTACTTTTAGCATGATGCGTAAACCAAACCATTCACTACGGTTTGAAAATAATCGTCCGACTGAAAGTTAAATTGAAAACCGACCGTGAAACCAAAACGATGACCGTTTTGGATGATTTCACGGCTTTAAACCGAATTGTAAACACCACTAACTATAATTGTAACTTCTCATAGCTAAGCACGCCGCACGGTGAATTTTGTAATACTACGGCGTAACTCACTTTAAATCCGTAGGAATATGAGAGTGTAACAACCATCGTATGTAGGTAGAACATAGAAGTATACATTAATTTAAATAAAAGTGTGTATCAATATTCAATACTATCACACGGGGATAAATAAAATTTAGAGATCATTCAACCTATGAATATATATATCCAATTTGATTTTGGATTGAGAATTGGTTAAAAACTTAGAGCATGTGTCTTGACTTATGTCCACGTGTCTAAAATATTGCAAGTGAAAAAACGACAAAGAGAGTAGTTCGCAGGTGCGGCGTTCGGCGGGAAAATATTTGTTTACCTTTGGAGACCAAACATTCGGACCCACCAAACCTTCAATAATTACGCACGAACGGTCTTTAATCTTCAACTTTATAATCCACACATGCAATCAAAACTAAAAGATTCATTGAACTACACAAACTATACATGTAAGTGTGCATAAACGTGAACAAACGAAAGTTAAAGATAAAGCTAGTTACTTTTTGTTTAGAGTTGGATTATGGATATATTACCCTTGTCAACAAACGTAAAACTTAGAGAGTTCCCTAGGTTACCAGGTTGATATGAATTATGATAAACTAATATAGGTCATGCTTAGATATGGCAATGGGTCAGGTTCAGGTATTCCCAAACTCATACTGGTTATTAAAGTCTATCCCAAACCCGTCTCATACCTGTCGGGTTTTAATCGGGTAATTACCCATCGGGTTTCGGGTTTTTCCATCGGGTTTCGGGTTTCCTATCAGGTTTTGATAAATACCCGTTGGGTATATCCGGCTCAACACCCGTCGGGTTTTGACAAAATATAGTTAATCGATTACAAAGATGGTTAACATAAAGATAAAATATCTCAAATAATTGACATAAACAAATTTTTACAAAAAATATATTTGGATTATAATACATATATAATATAATAAGCTATATTTGGTACATCAGGTATATAATCGGGTAAATGGGTTCATGTTATCGGGTAATCGGATCGGGTAATAGGGTATATTAGAAATCTCAAACCCGCGAAAAATTCCAAAACTAATCTCAAACTCATTCCAAACCCTAATGGGTCAAGTATTACCCGTCCCATGTATGTCGGGTTTCGGGTTTGCCCATCAGGTTCGGGTTTCATTGCCATCCCTAGCCATGCTTTGGATTGTTAATATCTAAACTTTCCTTTAATAAAACAATCTACATATCTGGGGTTTCAAACCATGGTCGGCCGCGAACCGACGTGCAACAATTTGACATTCTAAAAAAAACTAGCAAAAAGTTTTAATTATATATATTTACCTACCTTTTTTCCCTGCATCCGTTAAAACGTTTTTCTGTCTCCTAATTCGTCAAAAAGTTGTTTTTTTTTCAAACCGTACGAACGTTTCTTTTTCAACCTATTTAATACTTTTTATGTGTTTTAATATGAATAATTTTTTTATTTGGACCGTTTATGTATTTCAAATTTTCAATATTCTTATATTTTAAATTTAAAGATATGTACGTTTTTCTCAATGTTTATTGACTTAAAACATCATAAACGTTTAAATGAACAAATACTGGCAGAGGTCATGTGCACTTAATTATTTATGCTAGGGGTCCATAATGCATGTGTATGCTTATATTTTCATTTATGCCAAATAATGGTCGTCCGTTTACGTCAGTGCATTTTAACGAACATAAATGTAGTAACGTAAACGAACGCAAAATGAACATATACGAACACAAACGAATTGAGTGATTTAAAAACTATTTATATTTAAAAAAAAAACTTTCTCTCTCTCCCTCCCTCACACATCTAATTGAAATAAACAATTCTTTTAGCTAGCATCTTATTTGTAAAAGAATATTTTTTTTAAATAAATGTAGTTTTTATTACGTGATACCAAACTTTGAATTATGACGTAATATATTTAATAAAAGGAGGCATGTCTAAATGGTTAAAAATAATTACCTTCTTTTTTAAACAACACTATCCAACATCTAAGTAAGTATTCATGAAACGAGATGTCAATCGTGTACATACTGATTTTAACGCTTCAAGTCTAACTATTTTAAAAACATCATCAAAAAAGAAACTCATTACTATAATAAAACGAATTGAATCAAATTTTAAACCATCACCTTTAATGAAATTTGATTAGAGGGTTTAACAAGAGGAAAACTCATGAAACATAAATGCTTTTAAATTTATTTTAAATAATTATTTTACATTGTACTGTAATTTTAATTTACTTTTTTTAAATCTGTACTGATCTTTGATTTCAAATTCATTTTTTTGTGATTTTTTTTTATCAAAACCTGGTCTTTAAAAAGATAACAAATATTACTTTCTTAACTTTTTAAAGACCAAATTTTGATAAAAGAATGAGTTCAGGCCTTGTAGAATGCAAAAACTTAATTAGTTTGTTAAATTTTTTATATTTATTTTTTTGCTAATAATAGAATTTTTTTAACTAATTCAATTTCCAACATTAGAAATTGCAAACACAAAATAACATATTAAACAACACATTAAATAGTAATGACATTACTCTCTTGTCTCTTTACAACCCTACAAACATACTTTCCTTGTCTCCCCTTACGCCTTTAAAACCATTATTTTTTGTCAATCTTTTTTTTTCAAGTCCCCTCGTGTGCACCCATCACAAGCTTCCAATCTTTTCCCATGGCATCCACCGTAGGAACTGGTTCACCTTGTGGTGCATGCAAGTTTCTCAGAAGAAAATGCACTCCTGATTGCGTCTTTGCACCCTATTTCTGCTCCGAACAAGGCCCCGCTCGTTTCGCCGCCATTCACAAGGTGTTTGGTGCAAGCAATGCTTCAAAATTGTTGCACCAAGTGGCGGATGCTGACCGCAGTGAGGCGGTGGCTACGATTGGCTATGAAGCTCAAGCTAGGATCAATGATCCTGTTTATGGTTGTGTTGGGTATATCTTCACCTTACAACAACAGGTATATATATCCACGTTCATTTCAAAACCAATAATATATTAAAAGCTGCAATTGTATATTGCGAATAAAAGATAATCAAAGTAGTGGATGAGAGAAATTAATTATGACGGTTTCGTAACCGTCTTATGTCTCATATTCAAAACACTATGTACACGTACATTAATTATATGTTCACTTGCTCTCCATCACATGATGATTGTATATTTAGATTTTTGTTTTCCTTCTTGGTTGTAAACATGGATTTTAAAGGTGTTTATCATCTACAAATCTACAATTAAAAAAGATGTTTAAAGTTTCTAATTTTAATATCATAAAGTAGTTTAATATCTATCTAACTGTAATCCATTTAAGAAACTCTATCCTCCACTAGGATATATCTATATATATTCTAGCTTTGTCATGTGGGTATATATATATATATATATATATATATATATATATATATATATATATATACAAATTCTTCATTTATTTCATTCATGAACCATTTTGTTTAATTAATGAAACTTTAGGTTGCATGGTTACAAGCTCAAGTGATTCAAGCCAGAGCTCAACTGGCACAAGAATGCAGGGATTCAAGAATTAATACTGAAACTCAATGGTCTCCTAACATGTCTTATCAGAATTACATGAATGCTGCAAATTTCATGAATTTCAACACATCACCGCAAAGTTCGATGGACTCGGTTGATCATAGCAATGAAGGAATGCCGATTCACTACGATCATGGGTTATTCGAGAAGAGACTTTCTGAGAGTGATTTGGGCGAGCTTCAAGAACTTGCAGTGAGAATGATGAGGAACTGATCATGTAGAATATTGCATGTAGCTAGCTAGTTTGATCTTGTGATCAAATATATATGGCGTTAATTATGGGACCAACATATATGTTAATAGCTAGACTTTAAGTTAGAGATGAGTTAAAAAGGCGCTATTAAAGATTTCATCTTGAAATTACTCTTGGTGAAAAACCTAAATTTCAAAACTAAATGCTAGTTTATATGGTGCTCTTGAATATAATTGGTATTTTTCCTATCATGAGTTTGATACTGATCAGAAAATAGTTTTAACTTTGTTTTTGAACATTCATTTTGAGTAAATATATGTTTCAAATACTTTTCACAAAACGCATGTAGTTGGACTATAATATAGGGTGTTTGGCTAAGATTTTGTGGTTGGAAAAGCAAAAAAAAGTAGAATAAGGACATTCATATATATATATATATATACTAGTTCTAGAATAAGAGAATGGTGGGTATATTTATAATTTAGTATTTCAAAATCAAAAGTCAAAATAAAAAGTATGATTTGTTGCTTCTGAAAAACAGCTTTTTAACACATAATAAAAGGCAAAAACGAAAGGTGCTTTTGTGATACCCAAACATGTTTTTTTTGCTTATTTTCTTTTGAAAATCAAATATGCAAATAAATAAGTTTTAAAAGCTTAGCCATAGTAATAGTTTTGGATGGGTAGCCAGTTGCAAAATTGTCTTGGGTTATCAAAGCTGTGAGAATTTGCACACATTGCAACCGTTAGCATCCTTATAGTTAGAGAATTCAAAGATGTTTACGAAGGAAATGCTTAGAGAGGGAGAGAGATGTAGTTGAGAGCGTATTGAGTGCCTATTCTCATATAGGTGTATCATATTCCTTTTTACCATTCGGACCGACTATCCATTGTTGGCCTCCAACAACGACACAAATGGGCAAAAACGACCAAATTTTGAGGTAAAAATGGTTGATAAAGAGACAAATCTCTTTCCCCCGGATTTTTTTTTCAAAATGGTATGTATTTACAAAAAAAAAAGGAAAACGAGGAAAGTCAAAAAAAAAGGTAAATGATGTATCCTTTCCTGCCACCAGAGGATTAGGAACAATGGTCTTGAATACGGATTAGGATCCTCCATTGGCAGGTGAGGTTCAATCATTGGGACCTATTCCTTCGCTGCCAATGGAGGATTAAGAGGAGCAACTTCCAAACCCCGTTTGTCCCCGTTTGTGTTCCGTTATGTTACTTGTAGGAGTGTAGTCAAACAAAGAGGATACCCAATTGTTATCTTCGTTGATGCTTAATGATCTCTGTCCAACATTTTGAAAGGAAGTCGATAACCTTCTTGCCAATCAAAATTGTAGGGACCGCCCCATACCCGGTATTAGTCCCTCAAAAATTGGAGGAACCCGCCCCATACCCGGTATTAGTCCCTCCAAAATTGGAGGGACCCGCCCCATACCCGGCAGTAGGGCCTCCGACATTGGAGGGACCTGCCCCCCTGATCATCATCGTTAACAGCGTTTGCCCAAGGTCTAGGTCGACCACGCTGCCCCCTAGGGGGGCGGAGCATGTTCGGGGAGCGTGTTATCGTGTTTAGACGTCGGCTAAGTTTCATAACGGAACACAAACGGGGACAAATGGGGTTTGGAAGTTGCTTCTCTTAATCCTCCATTGACAGCGAAGGAATAGGTCCCAATGATTGAACCTCACCTGCCAATGGAGGATCCTAATCCGTATTCAAGACCACTGTTCCTAATCCTCTGGTGGCAGAAAATGATACATCATTTACCTTTTTTTTTACTTTCCCCGTTTTCCTTTTTTTTTAAATACAAACCATTTTGAATAAAAATTCCTTTCCCCCGTTGGCCTGCGTTCCTTATGTTCATCCGTTCCCACCGGCCCACCTCTTGATCCACATTCGGGGCCCAAATGACCCTTTTTTACGCAACGTGTTTCCCATCTTTCCAACAACCAACATTCAACATTCTCAAGCCTAATCCACCCATGATGAGCAATACCCGAATCAAAGAGCCAACTAATTAAACAGAAACACTATGTGCAAGCCCACAAACACTCCAAAATCACTAGAATATATATATATATATATATATATATATATATATATAGGTATTGGATAATTTAGAAGTTTTTTTACAGCGAAAAGTGCGAGAAGTGAAGATGTAACTCAATTAATCCCTAATTTCACTCCCTTTTTTATGTGTAGGTGCATGCATATGTATATGTGTAGGTACATAGGTTTGAATGTGGTTTGGTACATTTATATGTTTATAGGTAGGTTTGAATGTGTGATTAAGACATAAATACAACCAACCTACATATATGTATGTAACATCATATGAAAGAGAGTGAAATTAGGGATTAATGGAGTTATACATTCACTTCTCGCTGTAATATCACTTCTTGCAAGATCCATCCGATATATATATATATATATATAGGTTTAATATATATATATATATATATATATATATATATATATATATATAGCTTAAAACTTAGTAATATATCAAAAAAATAAATAAAGGTATATAAGCTAAACATTCATCCCAGCAAATGAAATCTCAAGCTGACCTCGAAATCCTTAATTGGTGCATTTAAACTTTTTTTATTAAATGACATCTACTCTATTCCTATTTCTAACGCCATCAAACCTTCACGAATCAAAGAGTTCATACCCCTCTCTTGATACTAGATTGAGAATACACGATTAGCATGAAGGGTTAGGATAAACGTGCCCTCTCGTGTAGTTGTTATTTCCTCTCTCATAGGCTTTCAGTTCCTTTAATAATTTTATTTGACATATTATCACCCTCTAATATTTTTGTAAAGCTTATCATAATATTAATATTGATTTTTTTTGTTAAGGTTTTTTTTCTCTCTTTTTGTGTTTTTTTATTCATTATCATAATAATAATAATAGTAATATTTATTATCATTATAAAATATATTTAAAGAAATAATGATATAACCTCTTTATAGATTAAACACGACAAAACAATTTGTATATTTTTATCTTATTATATGTATTCCGGCGGAAATAACTATCCTTTGAATATAGTTTGTTAGGTTCGGGCGTATAAGATTATTATCACATTAGAAATGAACCAACTTGTTGATGATCAAGTCGATGTTTTTAATCTCTTTTATAGATTAAAAACAATGCAATATTTGTTAAAAAAATCTTTAGCTATCTTTAAAAATGATTAAAAAAAGAACACTCTAAAGTATTAAAACACTTTAATTTTTTTTTTTCTTTTTAGATAAAAAAATGTTTTTCAAATAAACAATTTTTTGTTGTCATTAAAAGAACAAAAAAAATAATATGAAAAAAAGGAAAAGAAAAACTCTTTAAAGAATGATTTTTTATATAATAATAATAATAATAATAATAATAATAATAATAATGATAATGATAATGATAATAAAAGATAACAAAATGATGAAGGAAAGACAAAAACGTATAAATCTTATTAATGCAAACTTGAGAAACGGTGCACGTTTAATAAAAATAAAAGAGATAAGGTACGTTTAGCGACACCCTAACATGAATATTTGAAATGGGTTAAAATAATAATGAAAACAAGCAGCTCTCGTAAAAAAGATCGGGAGAAGCGAAAGCCAATTGACTTTTTGGACGGGAAAGACAAAAACGTATAAATCTTATTAATGCAAACTTGAGAAACGATGCACGTTTAATAAAAATAAAAGAGATAAGGTACGTTTAGCGACACCCTAACATGAATATTTGAAATGGGTTAAAATAATAATGAAAACAAGCAGCTCTCGTAAAAAAGATCGGGAGAAGCGAAAGCCAATTGACTTTTTGGACGGGAAACCCTTGAATTTTGGTTTGCCTCGAAGTTTTTCAATGAAAACAGTATATTAAAACTTATAATACATAAGATTAAAATATATAAATTGTAAGCACAATAAAATATTTATAAAGACCATAAATCCCTAAAAAGAATAACATGTTTTTTACACATAAACGAATATGAGCTTTTGAATACGAGGGGTCAAAGATATTAAACAAAGCATGATTTCAAATATATGAGTTATGTACCCTAGTTATGAACCGAAAACCAGGGTGGCTGCCACAACTCCTCCACTTCCCCACTATGGTTACTTGGTGGAAATTTGGGTTAATGCATAAGTACTTTATTTGAGAAATTAGTGTTGACTTTGTGCGGGATTTGAGGTAAAATATCGATATTAGTGCGTTAATTGGGAAATATAAAGAGCAATCGACTACGTTGTGTTAAAAACATTTTGATCAAACGAAAAACAAGTTGAGGCATGGGGTCATTGGTTTGACTCATCTGCTAACTCGTATAAGTCTACCACGTAACTGACACATCACACGCCACATCATCATAAATAAAAAGAATTATCAATTTGTTAGACTGAGATTATTATTGTTAACAAAACAAAAAGTAGAGGATGTTGCTATTCAGATTGTTAGCTCGGGTTAATAATAGCCGATTAATAATTTGGATTATTAAAATTTAAAAATTCAATTTTCCAAAATATAAACTTCTATAAATTAAAAAAAAAATGTCCCTTACATTACAAGGAAAAAAGATCATGCCACATTAGGCCAAAAGGAATTGGTGCAAGAAAAGGCTTCCCAACCCATAATAAAATGTTTTAACTTTTTTTTTTATATCTATGAACATTTCAATTTTGAAAAATGTAAAGCATTTGCCTTTTTTTTTTATCCTTTTTAACTTAAACTGAGTCATCTTGAAACTAATTACGACCATAACCAAAAGCAACGGATTGAAGGTCTTCATCATGGTCTCCAAAACCCCATAGCTGCTGGCTGCTGCTTATTTGGATGTCCCAAGAATCAATGGAGTAACTTGAACCTTCTTCAAAACTCGAAAATGATCTATCTTCTTCTTTCAAAACCGGATTCGGGTAGTTTTCGGCCATATATTTTAAGTTCATGACTTCATTCATAGAGTTTGGATCAAAGCCAGGCATGTTCGCCCATGAATTGTCTGATTCTTGAAACTGATTCTTGATGTCTAGTGTTTGTTGGTAAAAAGGGTGCCTCACATTGGTGGGATTCATATAATTTACTTGCCTGTGACCTATTTGTTCCTTTAAAGAAGCTATTTGTGATTGTAAACTGACAACCTGCAGATCACAAAGTTAAGAAGTCAATATAAATAAGCATGATAATTTGTTGTGTTGTGAAGATCAAGATTCTGCTGTTTATTAGTTGGAAAAATCAAGAACAACATTAGGGTTTTCAGTTAAATAATCAAGATAAAAAAGAGGGCTTTATGTTGGAACAATCATGAAGTATATTAGGGTTTTCGTCGTTTCCATGACATGAAGCCATGATCGAAATTCTTGGTATTTATACTTTCTAATAAAATGCTACAAGTTTTGTCACTTGTCAATCCTACATTAATCATCACAATTTTTAACAAATTTAATTTTAACAAATTTATAATACTAAAATAGTAGTTACCATTCTTAAAATTTATATTTCAAAATTTGTTAATTTAATATTTACTTTCTATTTTATTTCAAACATTTGATATTCAAAATTATCTATTACCTTAAAATTGTTTTAAAAACTATTGTACAACGACTGTATTAATAATGTTTAACGGGGTTATTGCTTCTTTTATACTGATTATTTATTTATTAATGTATTTTCAAGAACTACTTGTGTAATACACAGACCTCAAACTAGTAAACTATCACTCCACGGGTGATAGTGGAGTACCGCTGCTACTAGAGTCGGAGTCGGATACGATCGCCACAGAGTTCGTCATCTGAATAAGCGTATTAATTCAAGTTAGTAATAATAAATTATATATATATCTTTGTTACCTTTTCGTTTCGAGAGGCGGGAAAGGAGCGCGTGTTTGAACATACCGTTATAGTTTAGAAAACTTTATATTTTCTAATTCTCTATAACTATTGGCTCTGATACCAACTTCTGTCACACCCCGAAAATCTTAACTTAACACAGCGGAAGTCTTAACTTAAGTCGTTCGGGTTATGACAGATGCCGATAGCCAACAATAATAGACAATTAATAATAAAAGCATCATCTTTTATTATAAGAAAATATTTTACAAAATCAGAGTTTATTACACGTGCTAATGCACGGTTTACAACACTTCACTTTTGTTCAAACATCCCACGCTCTCGTTTCCATGCCACCTCGAAATCTTCACTTTCCTGCAAAGCATATTTAAATAATATTTGGGTCAACACGAATGTTGGTGAGTTATTCCCGAGAAAAAAAAAACTTATTGTATAAATATAGACAATTCATATATAAGCAACACATGAATATAATAGTGTACGGCCATTATACTCCCAACAATACCGATCTTTACACGGTACAACACAATAACGAAACTCGCAATTTTACCCTTAAGCACAAAAAACGTTAGTTGTAAACTAGCTAAGAATACAACGCGTGTATGACTACCAATTTGATAACTCGAAACGTACCATACTCGAAATATTCCCACTTTTAACCCAACGCGAATGGAAATGGGGGGCGTCACCCCGATAGATCTACCAAAAATTCTGTGCCCTCAATTCGGTTAACAGTTATTTAACCAAATTGATTCATCCCACAATAACGACAATTTGTAAAGTATAATGCGCTTTCAAAACATATATATAAATACGAATATAGATATACAATATGCTTTTCGGAGGAAGAACTCACCTTTGATTTCGGTGTTCGAATAAACGCTCGTTCCTATATTAGTACACGTTCGTTAATTTTAAATTCGGGTTTGACTAAAATATATATATATTCTTATTCTAAAAATCCACACAAGCACACAACACATAAAGTTTACTACTTATAATTCTATAAATACATACTTAAAAATATAAACAAGTAATAATCAACTAATAATTGTTTTATTTAATAATTTAATTTAATTATTAAAATTTATAAAAATTATTACCTTTAATTGCTGGAGTGTTTTGGAAAAATTCAAGTTATTATTTTATTTAAAATTTCGACTCTATTATAATCGGTTTTGTCGGTTTTGCGGGTTTCGTTGGTTTTGAGCTTAAAAACGAACCGGTTGTTATTTTATGAAACTTTTAGTTTTAAATTATCTAAAACACTTTTTATATAGTTTTTAGTCAAGTTTTATTGGTTTTTCAATAAAAATGTTTTGGTTTTTATTTTGTTGCCAATTTCTTAAAAATGCCAATTTTTAACATTTTCGTGTCGGTTTTCGCGACACGAACCGTGTTGGTTTAAGTTTTGTTATTCTTGACTTTTCTTATACTTTAACTTATGTTAAATATAAGAATAATATGACTTTAGGAGCTGTTTTAATTCAGTTCCAAAAACTCATGTCGGTTCACCTTAAAAGTCGAACTTTCTGACCGTTAAAGTCACCGACAAGCTATTTAAGTCACAATGTCAAAAACCCAACCATTTGGTACAGCAAATGTACATATAATAACAAATAATATATCATCATATACATGTTTGATCATCTAGCACCAAGTATGCACACAAAACAAATTTCTAATTACACATACTCAAACCTTAAGTTTTCAACTATACAATAAACATGTCATTTCTATAATCTCTACAAGGTGTTTGTGTACCAAAATTTCCAGATCTTAATAACCCATATTAACATCTTATTTCATCCCATTATTATCCTTTAACAAACACATTCTTGATTTTTTTAACAACAAGGTTTCTATTACTAGTAAGTAGCAATTTTTAACAACCCTATTATTATACCAACAATCTTTACAATGGAGTTTACTAAAGTAATCCTAACCACAAGTCTTTAATCATCCACACAAGATTATGTTCATTTACTAAATCATTTTGCAAAACATCTTGTATAATTTACAAAGTTTCTTTTATTAGTAAATTTAACACAAACTCTTGTTTATCTAAGTTATTATGTTACATGCATCCTAGTACTTCTAGTAGATTTTATTCTTCTACATATGTCTCATTCAATCACTTAGTTAGTCACTTTCAATCCATAAAAATCAATACAAGACAAGTATGAACTTTTATGATCAAGAATCAATTTTTTTTTTTGTATTACTTGCATGTGTAAGTAAACTTTTTAGAAAAGTCAAATAAACAAATCTCTACACTTTTTGTCAACTCTTCATCCAAGATCTTATTCACCTTTTCAAAACCATTATTACTATTACTTACAACTTTTTCAAATACTTTTTAATAAATCAAGTATGTGGGTTTCAAAATTTATCATTTATTTTTAACCATTTTAACATTTAATCAAGTTAACAATCTCAATCCAACACCCAAACTAAAACCCACGAATTTAATGGGTGTTTTTACCCATAATCCATCTTTAATCTTTGGCCATTTACATGTTTACTTCCATTATTAAACAATACTTAAACCCATTTGTTAAACAAACTCAAGTAATCAATATGGACAATCAATACAAGCTAATATGCATCCAATATAAGTCCTATAATCAACAAAAATCCATCTTATACATTCACATGCAAACTCACGGGTCACACACATGCATGCATACATCCATATTATACTTGCATGCATACTATCAAGCATACTAAAATCAAGCTTTAAACATTAAATAACAACTAATATACACAAATCTTGAAGTGGGTTACCTTGGATTTCGGATTGGTGTCTAAGGAAGATGATAATATGAACTTGCTTTAGCTATAACCCTTTCATTTGGTTTCCTACTCCTTATTATTTGCCTAAACTTCCATAAAAAATTCTTAACTTAATAATGTGTGTGGTATTATTTTTGAATTGATGGAATGATGAAGTGGTGTGTGAGTATACGTATATATGGAGAGAGATAGAAGGTATAGACTCTTGAGTTGGAACCTAGGGTGATGTGTTGGGTAAACCATAACACTCCAAGTAACCTTCTAATCATTACATACATATATTATATTAATTTAATATTACAAGTGGGTGGTTTTGGGGGATTTTGGCGGCCGAGAGAGTGGTAAGGGAGTGGGAAAGTGGGTTTTAAATAATAACATGTGGTATTATCTAGGTGTTAAGGTTTAACGTATCTCGTAATTTATCTAGCCAAACGACATCCGTTTCTAATAATTTTTATCAGACTTTGAGCGAAATTAGATTACAGTCAATGTCTGCCTAAAATCATAATTTTCTGAGAAACTTGATGTCGGGTCCTTACGGTGTCCTCTACTGGCTTTTGGTTACTTATTTTCAAATTTTCGCGATTCGAACCTTCTAAAATTAAGTTTATACACTATCTATAATATTCTAATATAAAATTAAATTTTTCGAGGTCATCTTGACATGTTTATGAATTTATCCGTTTTGAGATATTACCCGGTGTCAATCTGTACCGTGTCAGCTACACGACAAAATTTAACTTTTTTTTTTGGGTTTCTATATTTAAAACTCAACTAAAATCAAAGACGTTAGGTAAAAATATTATTCCTATATATTTACCTTACTAATTAATACGCGATTATAGTTAAGATAATTACCAGATTAGTCTAATTTTTGGCGGTTGTCACACCAACCGCGCCCCACTGCAGTGTTTGCCGCCCTCGCCCCCCCCCCCCCAAATCGCCCCCCACCAAGCCCCAGCTTGGCACTTGTAGAGTTGTAGTGCCTACATGTTGAAATGGGATTTGTGTTGGGCATTTGCTGGTACAATCTTAGCTTTGGCTTGGCTCGTGGTTGTTACATATTAGACATAGTGTAATATTATGTTATATTAGAGGGATTAAAGTGTAATATTGTATTCTATATATACCCATGTATATTCAGCAAATATAATCACAATTCAATAACAATTACATCTTTACCAAGTTTATTTTGGTATCACAGCCAGGGATCAAACCCTAATTCTGCCGTCATCCCTTCTTCCTTTTTTTTTCCGATCACAGCCCTACCATAGCTCTGCTGTCCTCTTTTTCGATCACCCAATCACCATGACTACCCTTGTTGCCTTCTCCCAATCAGAAAAGACTATCCACAACTCTCACAAGTTTGGATTTACCCTGTCCCCCACCAATTATGGTCATTGGAAGACTATGATTCATCCGTTGTTGGTCACAAACAACCTGCTCGGTTATATAGATGACACAATTCCATCTCCAGCACCTACTATTCCTGTTTCATCTTCTACTGGTAAAGACAAGGAAGATGCTCTCCCACAACAAACCCAAACGAATCCTCAGCATGCAATATGGGTCTCTAATGATGCCCATATTCGCATGCTCCTGATGTCCACAATCTTTGAAAGCTCTTTTCAGCATGTGCAGGGCTTTACTTCTAGGGATCTTTGGTTGTCTCTGGAACGTGCCTATGCTCCTCATACCGCTTCTAGAGAATACACTTTGAAGACTCAATTGCTACGGATTGAGATGAAGCCTGACGAATCCTCTTCAGCCTATCTGACTCTTATGCGACTGCTCTGGCAAATATTGGTGAACCGATGAAGGAAAAAGATATCGTGATGCTAGTGATTTCTTGTCTTCGTGAAGAATACCACGGCGTGAAGACAATAGCCCTTACTCGTCAACTGGTGTTCAACGAGCTTCATGCTCTGTTTGCAGATCATGATTACATGTTAAAGAAAACAACAACTGCTATGCCTCCCACACAAGCCTTTAACGCAGCCCGTGAACCCGCTGCTTCGGTCGCTGCTGCCCCGACCAGTTCACTGCCCCATTCTGATGCAGCTAAGGTTGTTCAACAGTTGGCCGCCCAGCTAGGGTTACAACTACAATTGCCTTCTTCTCCGTCCCCACATGCCAACTATACAACCCGCAACACAAACCGCAACCCAAACAATAGACAAGGAAACAACCGTGGAGGACGTGGCAAGTATAACAACTCAAACAATCGTTCCAACATAGGTGGTAATCGAAATCAATTCAGTTGGGCTTCTAATCAAATTACCGTGTATGGTACTTGTAACAGGTGTGGCATCGGTCATATACCGTCTCAATGCCCTAACCGTGATCCTCCAACCATACGCTCAGGACAACAACCATCTGCCAACTTTGCTGATTACCGCTCACAACAGGCATTCACCAACTGGCTCCCCGACACCGGATCCAGCCACCATGTAGCACCGAATCTCTCCAGCCTCGATAACTCAGAAGCCTATTATGGGGGTGACAACCTTCATGTTGGCAACGGTAAGGGACTTCCCATTTTACACATTGGTTTGACTCGTTTTTCCTCACCCACAAAAACCTTTAATCTTAAAAACATACTTCATGTTCCAGAAATTAAACAAAATCTCCTTTCTGTCCAACGTTTTTGCCTTGATAATAACGTTTATTTTGAATTTTACGATACTCATTTTGTTGTGAAGGACAAGTCTACACACACTATCCTCCTCACGGGTCCAAGTAATGGCGGTCTGTATTCCACCAAGCTTCCGCGGTTACAACCTACTCCCAAAGTTTCCTTTTCTACTGTTCGTGACATGTATAAACGTGATTAGTGAATTAAGTTAGCGACACTTTCCCAATTTAACTTGATCAAATGAGCATTTACAAATTTTCGAATACAAACGAATAGTCAAACTCACCACACCACCCACATTGTACATGGGGTCGCTAATACGTGTATCATCATTACTTTTGTTCTACAAAGCCTATATTATAATCAAATTCATGTACTATGTTATGTTTTTAGTCCTTTTTTAAATTGAATAGTAAAACCTTGTCAAGTTTTATTGAACGTAATCTAGAAAGGTGGTGCTTTCGTATCGGAGGGAAACATCCAAATGGACGTGAGTCAGAAAAGAGAAAAACATACTAAGAGAAATGAATGAGTCAGAATTGTAATCCAACTCAACCCGACACTTGTCAGATCACGTTACCTGTTATCATTTACCACTAATAGCTACGCATTAGAGTATGTGACCAATTACCACCGTCAACAAATAAAAAATGGGTTTTCATAAATTCACTAGTAAAACCGGTTTATCTTTAAAATCTAGACCTCTTAAAATACATACGCAAATCGTTGACAAGTATTGCATACACTGATACGCAGTTCGTGTAGGATCCAAAAGCAATCTTGACGAATTGAAGTAAAGAAACTAACCACAACGTTTCATCAGGTTAGTAGGCTTAACAATAATTAAACACCATTTATAAGTTAAAAAGGTACAAAGATTAATGCATATTTCTAATAGGAAGTGTAGTTTGAATGGGGAGCATTTGTTAAAAGTCTAAACCACAAGATAGGGACTAACGTACATGGTTTAACTATAATGGATACTCTCTAATCGGATGACAATGACACTTTTGGACTGTTGATTCACGAGAACAATATCATGAACATCATGTGACCCAAATACTTTATACGACTATCCCAATATAGTCTTTGATAGAAACTTGAAGTGCAAAAACGGTACCAAAACATAGGTTCTATAAGCCCGTCACAACAATATTTTTGGAATTTAAAAAAGCGTTAATTTGTAGAAAAAAACTAAAAACTATACTAGTTTAAAAAAAATAAGATGGATAAAAATCACGTCATAACAATACATTCAAAATTTTGTAAGGCGATATATTTTAAGAGTTATAAGAGAACGACGAAATATGCCCAAAGCCGATTGTAATATAAATCAATAGTAGTTTTGAGGAGTTGTACCCTTATAACTAGATAACTTTGTCACCGACTCCAATGATTATAACTAGATTAACCAAGTCGAGAACAAACTAACTACTAGATTAACACCTACTTAAGAAGTAATCCAAATTGTTAACTAACAACTAGGTTAACAAAGGACTAATATTTAATACTCGATTTTATAATTACATATTACACCCCTGAAGTTTCTAAACATCTCAATTTTTGGTACGGGACTACATACATACAAGCATGTTTAGCTAACCTTACCGTTATAAGAAGCAATGTTTCATACATATAATATTCTCATATGCTGGACCCCAATAATCAGAGCCCGTAAAATGATAAATGGAGAGCTAATGAAAACAAACCTATTATTTTTTAGGCGCGGGTATCCCTTTAAGAACATCCCGTAAAGCATAATAATGGCTATCACATTTGTGATCTGCAATCAAGTTGTTTGACAATAATATTCTTTGAAAATGTTCACCTGTGTGTCTCTTCCAAAGAGTGAACTCGCTTACTTTATTGCCATTGTGTTGTTCTTCCTTCTGTTTTAGAAAATAAACGCTACCTGGAATAAATAGTTCCTCTTGGGGAAATGTTGAATCGGGTTTTTCGTTTTTAATGTTGTTGGATTTGGTTACTTCTGGTTTGGAGGTTGAAGTAGTGATATCTTGTACCACAACTGAATCTTTTCTACCGGGAACATCTGTTAAGGTTGAACCAAAAGTAAAAGTTTTGGTCAAACATGATGGAAGTCAACAACTCGGTCACTAAACGATCCATGAGATCAGGACAATTCAAAATCATATTTTTCATAGAAGAGTTTAGGTTGCAAATGTTGATAAAAAAGTCAAACTTTTGGTCAAATCTGACGATAGTCAACAATTCAGTCAACAAAACACTCCAGGAGATCAGAAAAATGCAAAATCACATTTTTCATAGGAGAGTTTAGGTTGCAAATGTTGATCAAAAGGACAAATTTTTGGTCAAATCCAATGGCAGTCAACAGTTCAGTCAACAAAACACTCCAGGAGATCAGAAAAATGCAAAATCACATTTTTTCGTAGGAGAGTTTAGGTTGCAAATGTTGATCAAAAAGTCAAATTTTGGTCAAATACGACAGTAGTCAACAATTCAGTAAACAAAACACTCCAGGAGATCAGAAAAATACAAAATCACATTTTTCATAGGAGAGTTTAGGTGGCAAGTGGGTACGGGTCAAAACGGGTTGGGTTGATCCATTACCCATAACATCCTTTCTACAAAAAGAAATACTTTTTCTATAAGTTGGTATGTGAAATGTGAATGAAAATTTATTTTATTTCGACAATTATAAAACTGTTTTGAATAAAAATGATTCAAGATGTTTTGTGCATTAAAATATAATTTCAGTGAGTTACCACCCATTTAACATGTATTCCTTTTTTAAGTTATAGTTTAATTTTCCCCATTTGGCCCGATTAAAATAAAACATGACCCTAACTAAGTCAGAAGGTAGAATGATAATAACAATAAAAGGACTCTCATATACATTAGTGAATATATTTGATTTACCATATTATGTCATCTGAATTACTATGTTGTAAATGTCAAAAGAAAAAAAGGCTCTCGAGCCTTAACCAACCTATTATATAAATAATCTTTATTTAATATATTAATTTATATTTATATGATAATTATTATTCTTTAAAAAATTATTATAATAATTTATATTATGTTACATACAAAAAAATACAATTTAAATATATATAAAAAATAACTAATATATATATACACACACACAAATTATTTAATAACATATATAAATTAATAAACTAGCCGAGCTCGAGCTCAAGCTCAAGCTTGCGTAAGCTCAACGACCCGAGCTCGGGCTCAGCTCGGCTACACCCCTAGCTATGAGAGATTTTACGTTTATTAGCACACAAACATGAGCATCTTAAGGTTGAAACTTTTGGTTATTGTATTTAACGCTCAAAAAAAATTATATTGAGAAAACAATGCAAGCAGAGGTTACCGATAAATTTTGCATCTTTTCCAAACTTGGTATAATCAACTAGCTTCTTAGCGACGTCTTGTACGGAAGATAGAACTTGCTTTGCATTATCAACTAAATCCAAGACGCTTCTCCAGTCCTGCTTCTCAAATACTGTTTTCCTGATAAACCCCAAACATCAAAATAATAATTATCGTTTTGCCTTGTATTACCATTTGTGATACACCGTATGCGGTTAGGCCCTTGTTATACGTGAGGTAAAAGTTCGGTGGATGTTACTTACCAATCAGTTTGAATGATTTCATGCCTCAATCTCATCAGAGTGGCTACACTTAACCTTGGGATTATATCATCCTGTATGTCACCAAACAAAGTTCAATGAACCAGAAATCTAAAATTCTTACAAATTTGTGTAGATAGATCATGAACTCACAGTTGACATAGTTCTAGCATGTACTCTAGGAGAGTGTAAGACCTAAAATTCTGAGGGTAACGAGAAGGCTTAACCTTTAAAGGCATAGAAGATCAATTGGAATGTTTCGGGGCTAAAGCTCGAATCATCCGAGTTCAAGCCTAAACTGGAGCTCGTTTTGCCCGAGTTTCATGAGTTTGATTATGTTTGCAAGCCTAAACAAGCCTATTATTTATACTAATATAATAACTATAAAATACAAATGAAATATTTAAGTACAAAATAAATATTGCGATATATTTGAAGATGATAAAATATATATGTACAATATAATATAATTGGTTATAGCTAAGTCATGGCCGTACATTTATGTTCAGTTACGTTCGTTTGTACTGTTAATGAACGAATGAAAAAGAAAACAAAAACGAACAAGAAAAATCTGTTCACTTAATTGTTCAGTTAAACAAACGAGCATGAACACGCTCCATTCGTGTTCGTTCGGTCCGTTCATAGGCCTACGATCTACATGCAACTAGCCCCATAGCAATCCACAAACTTCATGAAACATTTATAATGAAAATGATCAAATAATATACCAACCTGCATACAAACGGTTGTGACAAAATCTGAGCAGCTTTCAGCCAACTCTCTAGAAACACAAGGTGGGGTCCCATATCCGACAGCTGTCACAATTTCCGGGCTAAACCCCAACTCTTCGTGTGTCTTCTTGCGAAGCATTATAGCTAGCACTGAAGCAATCGCACCTCCAAGTGAATGGCCCACCAGCCTTAACCTATATCCCTGTAGACGGATTAGAATCTTAATATTCTGTTTGACTAAAAATGGGTCAATTTTGTTTACAACTTTACGTTTGAGTTTTGACATTCAATGGGTCGATAGAGGTAAAAAAAATTGGTTAAAAAAAGAACATGTCGAAACTTGATAGTCTCCAAAAACGCATTGAAACCCAGATTATTATTTTTAAGTAAAAACTTTATTGAGGCTGTGGAATATGCGGGTCCCATCCGCAAAACATGGATTGGATTTTGGCTTAAACCATACCAACAAATCCAGGTTTTGAGTTTTGAAACCATTCATTTTTGGTTTGGGTTCTGTTCTGTTTCGGTTTCGGCCTTTTCAGTTTTACCATTTGGGCTTAAAATTTTTAGGCCGAAAAGAAAAATTGGCATAAAAAAAGGATATTGGGCTTAAATTATGTTGTTAACAAATAATTAATTGTTATTTATTAATTAACCACCTCATGCTTATCAAGATATTTCTTAACGGTTCCTATCTCGTGTGTTAGAAACCAACGAGCAGCTTCAGCAGTGCCAAAATGAGTTGAGTAGCCTTCAAAATTGACTTCTTCATGACTCGAAGAAACAATATCGGTAATAAGGTCAGAAACCGTATGTGTTCCCCGAATTCCAAATATCACAAGTTTATTTCGCGTATCAATTCCAATATAGTATCCAGGTCGCAGCATACTAGAGTCCTTCACGAACTTTACAACATTACTTTCTCTAAGCATGCTGTTTTTGGCCAAAGCAGCAGCACTACCCCTATATGCCCCTTTTGCTAGTTCTACATGGTATATAAGATCTTGCACCTAAACAAAATAAACGAATAGAACATTTAGTGAATTGTTCGGCGAAAACTTCATTTTTATTCGTTTATTTATAAACGAACGAACATGAACATGCCTCGTTTGTTTATTTATGTTCGTAGACGCACATTCATTTAAATATGTTTAGGTTTGTTTAAGTTCATTCATTTATATATTCATTTAAAAATTTTAGGCCCATTACAATTTAGTCTAGTTTAATGGAATCAAAATATCACCCATTACAGTTTAGTATAGTTTTATTGTTTTTTAGGCCCAACAAATTGTCCACGTTTTCTTTTAATTGGTGTTCACTTAGTTTTTGTCTGTTTATGTCCGTTCATCTATGTTCAGTTATGTCTATTCGTTTGTGTTCACTTATGTTCGCAGATCGTTGGCTATACTATTAAGTACGAACGAACATAAACGAACACGAACAAGAAAACTGATGCAGGAGCATCCGGTCCATAAAGTCGGCCCAGCCTAACCCAACTGTTTATTTTTATTTATAAATATGGTTGTTAGGTCTTGAGCCATTTGATTGCTAGTCGAAACTGCATCAAAAACACCATCTGTTTAATTGTTTGATTGTTTGTTCAATTCAAGTAAAACAAACGAACATAAACTAGCACAAACACGCTCATTTTCTTAACGGATGAACATGAACAAAAATCACCGTTCGTTTAATTGTACATATACGATCATTTGTTCGGTTAAAGTTAAACGAATGAACATAAACGAGCATGAACTTACTCATTTTTTAACAAAAGGACACGAACAAGAAAAAAACCCATTCGTTTAATTGTTTGTGTTCGATCGTTTGCTCGATTAAAGTTAAGCGAACAAACACGAACACACTCATTTTCAAAACGAACGAACACGGAAAAGAAAACCCCATTAGTTTAATTGTTCGTGTTTGATAATTTGTTCGGTTAGAGTTAAAAGAACGAACACGAACATTCTCATTATCTTAACAAACAAACACGAACGAGAAAACCTAGTCCGTGTTCAATCGTTTGTTCGGTTAAATTTAAATCAACATATACGCTCATGTTCCATTTGTGTTCATTCGGTTCGTTTACAGGCATAGGTTTAGGTTCAAGTGTTTACCACTTTGTCAGAGGAAATCTTTACGCCCTTAACATCTTCGGATGGATATTTAGATGCTTGTTGAAGGTAAACGAGGTATAAACCTATTGTAAGATCACTCAGGCTCCAATCTTGAACTTCAAGTTTACTCCTTTGAATGCTTGCAAGGATTTCTGCAAGGGATCGACTGCTAGGCGGAATTTTGTTTCCATATGCGTCTCCTGTGAAATAAAATTAGAGTCCAATGCAAATTTTGGTAAATTGCAAAGTGTTTTCTGTAAATGTGCAATTTCAACCCGTTTAATTAATGAGATAATAGTGATTTGCAATGACAATCAAGGTGTTTATTAATAAATAAAGACACAAGAAAACAAAATATTTTAAATGATCAAGACAACTCGCCATGTTTTAAAGAACCAATTTGACCCGTTACCAACCAAGTTATCAAAGCACATGTTATCGGATTTGGACTCGAACCGAACCAAAAACAAAAAGTCCAGTTTTTGAGTTTTTCAAAACCATTAGGTTTCGTTTTTTTTTCTATTTTTGCTTTGGGTTTGGTTCGGTTTCGGTTTTTTCGGTTTTACCATTTGTGCTTGAAAATTTTAAAATACTTGACCCAAATTATGAACTTGGGCCTAGATCTTTTTTTTTTGAAAATCAATAATTAATTATTATACCTTTGGGCTAAAATATTCGGGTAACATTATTTATTAAATTCTTATATATTACTTGAAATTCAAATTAAGAAACTAAAATCCATAGTATCGGTTCGGTCTAATTTTTTCAGTTTTAGTTACATGCCAAAGCAAAACCAAATTGAAAATTCAGTTTTTATGAAAAACCAACCCATTAGTTTTTGTTTGGGTTCGATTATTAGTTTTCAGGTTGTGGATCAGTTTTCCCGGTTTCATGCACATCATGTTGGAGATACGGTGTGTTGGATAGATCCAACTTCAAGGCACAAGACACACATATAGGGGTGTAAACTTGGCGAGCTGCTCATTAGCTACTCAAGATCGGCTCGTTAAAAACTTGATTTGATCCAAGCTTAAACGAGCTTGGAAAAAAACTGTAAACATACCTGTGGGCAAAGGCCACTTACACAGTTGGAGAGCTGGTTCAAGCGTTTTGGTGAGCCAAGCTAGCTCTGGCTTCCACTTATTAATGGCTACAGCATCTTCATCAGACGTGTATTTGCTAGCCCCAGAGTTTGACATTGTAGATGAAACAGATGCATCATTTGCATCTATAATGTTAGGATTTTCTAACTTTTCTGCTTTTGAGCAGTGCGATTGATATCGGCTGAGTGCATTGTAAATAAACGGTGGATACGATTCCCGTTTTCTTAACAGCTTTAAACTCAAATCTGCAGCACCAAAATGTCATGAATTTGTTAAAAAAAAGCAAAAAAGTTTGAATATAGAAACAAGAGCCTAAAATCAATTTAAATAAATTTTACTGAATCAAAATGCTGTAAGTTGTTTTGAAACGACATAAATTGAAATTAGAGTGACTGACTAGGGATGAGATTAGTACCGTGCTGGTACTGATACCAAATGTATTAGTTTAGTACCGGTATTTCGGTATGGTGCCCACTTTGATTTTCTTTCCTAATCTCCATTAGTCATGTCAAATACATTCGTAACCAAGGGTAATTAAGAAACCAAGAATCGATCAAATTCATTTGTAATCAAGAAACCATAACAACAAAACATACAAAATGTCCAAAAAACCGTATCAATATCTATAAAAAGCAAGAAAGGTATGGATACCGGTACCTAATACCCAAGAAAAACTCTACATTTTCAATCAGTATCATACTATCATATACTGAAAAAAATTACCTACAACGAAAAATACCTAATTCAATAAAAATGGGTACCACTACCGAATACCGTTCCGTATGTACCAGCATTCTGGAAAAATAACTTATCCCTAGGAGTGACATTGGCAAAGAAAGTGAAAGTTAAGAGTGTCATTGAGCAAAATGTCAGTATTGAATATTATCAGTCAATGGGCCACGGCTTGAAACTTTGAATTATTTTAATCGCATTTGCCTTGAATTAATACAGTTTGTCCCGGTACAAATGAAATAATAACCTATTATCTTCTATCTAGGGCACATTCATATCTTTTAATCATTATAACTTAATTTATAATATATTTAATTAAACATCAACATCTATTTACAAAAATTTAGCTCATAATCATCAATTTATTCACATTTTCACCAATCCTCATATACCTATGCCTCAAGCTTAACAAAACTCTAATTTCCACTTGGAAATTGGATCAATCAGTTACTAGATAAAGCACTAATCGATCGTAAACTTCACTATAAAACAAGATCATCAACGAAATTGGCTCATACAATGCCGATTCAGAGAAGAAAACAATTAACAAATACTTAGGGTTATATTGAATTATGAGTAGTAGTGTATGTAATTGGAACCAGAAAAATAAAGGTGAAAGAAGAGAGATATATACCTAAGTCGTACAACAAGCGTTTGGCGAATTTACGAGCAGCCATTGATGAGCTTCAGGACGTGTACAGAGTGACTGTATGAACCGGTTAGTTAATTGTTTTACTTATTTTGCTGGACTTTGGCCCATCGTAAATGGGCTAACCAAACTTATCATTCATTCTAACTTTTAAGCCCTTTCTTTTCATTCCAAAATCATAGAACTATAAGTCGATATATTTGGGTCCCCTGTCCCCGATGGCCGATGCTGCTACGTTTCTAAAAAGAGTTCAGAGGATCGTACACAGTAACTCAACGATGCAGACGAACGATAACTTTGTTTTTAGTAGGATGAGTTTTGCCATTCAAAAGGGGATGGTGGCACAACTTGTTATCCGCTTACATAATTCTCTATTGTAATTGAATCATTTTATTTGAGTTTAAATGGAGTTTTACAAAATATAAAAAAATAACAATAATAATATCAATAATAAAATGAATAAAAAGTAATAGTAACAGTGATAAAGATATGATAATATAAAGGCTAACAATAGTATAATAATACCCACAAAAGTAATTCACGTGTACAAATAAATATATATAAAAATAATATTAATATAGTACCTACAAAAGAAATTTATGTAAATGAATATAAATGAATAATAGTCATCCTGTCCATTTTGTGTTTCATGCAAATTTTTGTTTTATGGAGTGCCTTCAATGGAGACACTAATTGATCAACTGATAGTGAATCCATCGTTTAGGATATTGGACATGCGATATAAGACGCACCATAACTGAACAATTTTTAACAAATTTTGTGTTATAGTTGATTCCGCTTTGAGTTGATTAGCAACCAACGTTTGGAGAGAACAAACCGGTAAATGTTAGGGGTGTGCAAAGTCGGTTTAGTTATGGAGGCTTGACTATAAGTCTATAACCATCGAGTTTGATTATGAAAGATTGCTTAACCATAAGTAAAACTGAATGGTCGGTTAATTGTAGGCTATTCAGTGAGTCAAATGAACTAAAATGCTATTTACTTTTAGATTCTATTTCATTGTTTTGAGGAAAAAGGAAAGTAGGAACGTTTTTTGATTTTTGAACCTTCTCTAGTAATATCATGCATAACATATAATCATATTAGAGTGTATTTTATTGATAATTCGTTAAGCAAATAACATAAAACATAAATACAAAGAAAACACATAAAAAGTTGGTTCAAATTTATTCAAATGCTTATGACGTTCTACTTTTTATAAACATATTTAATATAATTGTCAAATCAACATTGGCTTCTTTGAAGCATACACAACACTATATTAACCAAATTTGGTACGATTATCCTTTAAAAATAAGTCCTTAATAAGTACAATTATGTACTAATTAACAAGTTCATTTCTTTTCATTTTCGACTCCAAGTGTGAAGACTGCAACACTAATATTATTATATCTAATTTGATCAAGTGTGGTCCAATTTACAAAGGACGATAAATAAGATTAGTAATGATAAAATAGTGATACTCAAATCGAACTCGAAGAAATTGTCATTTCAGCCTTTATTGGGCGGTAAAGGGTAAAGACTATACCTTTTGGTAAGAAGACTAAAGTTTAAATCGACTATACCTTTTGGTAAGAAGACTAAAGTTAATGGTATATTAGTTTGTTGATGTAGTTTAGGAGTAAGAATCATACAATGGTTGTTCAAAAAAAAAAAAGAATTCAAAGAAATTATATATATATCATACACCAAACACATTTTCAAGACATCAGTTTTGCTGTTAGGCAAATTGTATTAAAGGCAGAATCCGAAAAAGTTGTTAAGCATGAGAAGACTTGCGCTGAGAATCAACATTCTTCGTTCATTTTGCTTTTGATACATTTGGGTCTCTTGCCCTAGATGTTATACATTTATGTAAAAAGTTCATCGGGTCGTGCACAATAACATATCGATGCCGAAAAACTTTAACTTTGTTTTAGGTGGGATCAGATTTGGCATTCAAAAGAGAGTTACAGCATAATTTGTTGTTCGTTTATCTGACTATCTATTGTAATTGGATACTTTATAAAATTAAAATTTTGAAGTAGCTTAGTTTTTATTATTTTATAGTTGTTTTTCCATCATTAAAGCTAAAATAAGTAATCCAAACAAAATTTCATTTTCGATGTGACCCTATTTTAATTTTGTTTAGGCATTCAAATTTCCCAGAAACTCCAAACACACTTTCAAATTGAAGGAGTTATATTATATTGATGTATTACAATAAATAACAACTATTTATATAAGTTTGAATTAAAGTCAAAATAATATAAATAATATTACTAAAAGTAATAATAAAAAAATTTAAGATTCCATGCAACATATCCAAACATCCAACTAACGATATCTCCGTTCGACCGTTCTAGCCAATTATATAGTAGCTATGATCCTTCAAAATCTAACCTTATATAGGAAATTGAAAATAATATTTTTTTATCATATGCTTCTTGTATGTATATAAAATGTATTATTCCATTTTATAATGAAATTTGATTATTCCCATGATTTATTATTTTTTTGGTTGATTAATTCTCATGTTTAATCATGACGCAATCAACTAATTATTATTTTATGAAAGTATTTGATTTGATTCTTATAGAACTCTACACATGTTATGTGAAATTTTTGAGAAAATCCAGATGTTTATTAAGGGCATGTTTTAGTTGAGTTTGAAAAGTTGTTTTTAAATCTCAAATATAAAGAGATTAAATATTATTGGACACAATCAACCCTTCGATTTCTTTTTCAAACATATGCCACCCTTGATAATCAATCCAACTCATCTAAATCCCACACTACTAAAACATTACAAGTGAGCATAAAAGCCTGTGTTTGCATTTGAATAATTTTAACAATCAAACAAACAAAATGTCGATTTCCTTGTACCCCACTACATATCTAAAACATAATTAATTATGGTCCAATATTTTGTAGGACCAGACTCATTTGAGTAATCGAATCCTAAGACATTACAAGTTAACACATAATCCTTTTACCCTTGCATTTGAATTATATATTTTATAACAATCAAACAACAAAATGTCGATTTCTTTGAAGCCCACTAACATACCTAATCGCAATTATTTGTGGTCCAATATTTTGCAGGACCAAAATAATAACAACATAAAAACATATTATGAAACTGAAGTTTACAAGATCCCAATTATAAATAAGTTGAATAACATGTTTGAATCATACATACCAAAATTAAAAAACATGGACATTCTAATTTCAAACTGGTCTAGCGTTCAATCAGTGCCAGAAAAATATGTTTTCCCGCCTGAACGAAGGCCGGGAAACCACAAAATTCCAGCATCCAAAGACATCCCAATAATTAATCTTGAAAAAATCAATGGCCCCGAACGTGGTCAGATAGTTCAACAAATTATCAAAGCAAGCCAAGATTTTGGGCTCTTTCAGGTTAGTGATGGTAACTTTTATATCGATTTAATAACATGTTTTGATCGATTTTTGTAACGTGTACACAGGTGATCAACCATGGAGTTTCAAGGGAATTGATGGATCAAACAATGGCTTTGTTTAAACAGTTTTTCGCATCACCTCCAGAGTTCAAAGCAAGATTCTATTCAAATGATTTAAACGCAAGTTGTAGGCTTTACACAAGCACGTTGGATTATGATAGAGAAGAGGTTCATTATTGGAGAGATAACTTAACGCACCGTTGTCATCCTCTTGAATATCATATCAACCACTGGCCCGATGAGCCTCCTCATTATCGGTATCATAATCTTGATCTCTCACATGACAACCCCCTTATTAGTTTTTTTTTCTTTTGGAAGCACACAAGTAGTTCTATGTTTGCCTTGGAACTTCTTGTACTTTTAAGAACAAGGCTGACTCAACGACTTTGAAGGCCTAAATCGAAATAAGATTTTGTGACCCTTTCATAACAATTATGGAAAAAAAAAACCCAGTTGTAATAGGTCTTGAACTCATGACCTACAACTAAGACATGAACTCATGACCTACAATTAAGCAACACAAAAATTTGCCACTAGACTAATACACAATTTCAAGTTAACTTTACCTATTATGACGTATCTATATATAATTTTATTTTATTTTTTAATTTGGAGACCTTAATTAAGTGTGGGGCTAAAGCCCTTGCTTGGTTTCGCTGATTCACGGGCCGAGCCTGTCTAAGCATTTTGCTACCCGGTGGTGGATCATATTTTTTTATGAGGGCAAATTTTTTTAGACGGATTTCTATCGCTAACCATTCAGAAAAAGTTCGAATTGGTTCGGGGTTGTTAGGGTCAGGTCACAAATAACAAACAAGATAAAATTAATAACTAATCTAGAAAATAATCAACTAATAAGGTAAAATCTAGAGAAAAGTTTTAAAAGGGACTCGAATTATCCAAATTTACTGTCTAAACTAACTATGGGGACGATGTAAAGATTTCATGAGGGAAATCAGGATTAAATCATATATTGTATACTATTCAAAAAAGTTTCTTGGGTATGCCACACTCCAAAGAGTAGATACACCGTTGTTGCTATCTTTGTAAGCGAACACGGCAAGTTCACTTGGGTGATTCCATAGAAGTACCAGTATTGTTTCTAATCCATCAACTAAGACAAAAGTTCTTGTTACTCGTTTTGTGGTTCCTACTAATATATACATTCAAGGAAATATGCAGAAAAGTTGTGGCGGAGTACTCGATTGAAACAAGGAAGTTTTTAATGTCGATGCTGGAATTAATCAGCGAAGGAATGGGACTTGAATCACGATATTTTGAAGGTGAAATAACCAATAACCAATCAGTATCGGTGAACCATCACATTCCTTGCCCGGATCCTAGTTTAACAATAGGAATGCAAGCGCACTCTGACCCCAATCTTATTAGCATGATTCATCAAAGTGATGTTTGCGGACTTCAAGCCCTCAAAGATGGTCATTGGGTTGGCGTTGAGCCTATTCCAAGCGCATTTGTGGTCATTCCTGGCGTCCAGTTACAGGTACATTTCAAGCTAAGTTCACAAACTATTCATTTTTAAACCAAAAGTTGATCAAAAGTGTCTTAATAGAGTAGGTTGTAAGCAATGGGAAGCTAGCAAGTGCTGTGCACCGAGTAGTGACGGATTCAAAGGAGTCAAGGACCACTATAGGGGTGTTTCTAATTCCTTCGAACGACGTCTTGATACGTCCTGCAGATGGCTTGGTTGGTTCGTCGCCCATGTACCGTGGTTACACGTACACAGAGTTCTTCAGTAAGTTCACGGGTAACAAATGCGAGGCTGAAGTGGCTCTTGAGTGTTTTAAGGTGTGAGCATAAGCTTGTTGTATATATGGTGGCTTCTATGTCTAATATTATGTGTGATATTTGAAGTCTTAAATCTTATGTATGTGTGGAGTGTTGTCTACCATAAAATGTATCATATATGTAATAAGGATATATTGTAAAATACACTTTCTGTGTTAGATATATTGTAAAATACACTTTCTGTGTTAGATCAGTAGATCGCCATATACATAATGCATCATCTAGGATATTTTTTTCCTTAAATGTTATGTATGGTATTGTGTCATCACTGAAGAAACACTATGGGACCCCGGCAGATTACGGATAATCTTAGGGTTTAAATAGATGTTTCCCACGAGGGTTAGGTCCGGCAAAGATGTTTATTCTTAACCTGCAAAACAGACACCGTGAGCTCGTCACTGAGAAGGGGGGGGGGGGTTTCCTCCTTGTGACCCCCCTCCGGCGTGAGAATCAGACTAGGTTGCTCTGAATATAAGTGTATATTAAGAGAAATAGCTAGAGAAGATAAGATAATGATACCGTTCCAAGGTGTTGGAGTATTTATAGCCGAAGGTAGGTTTCCAAGTAGGTACGGTCAGCTGTATAATATTCCTTTTCCACCAACTACGGGCTATGTACGTGCCACGATGGGAGTTGGTGGGTAGGCAGCGGCTGATAGTGGCATGGCCGGCTGTATACTATTCCTTTTCCACCAACTACGGGCTATGTACGTGCCACGATGGGAGTTGGTGGGTAGGCAGCGGCTGATAGTGACGTTTTGTACTAGAGCGTGCTCCTCCTCGTACTATTGTCGGTGAGCTGTCACCCTGTGATTGGTTCATGGGCTGCTTTGGTCAGATCTTGTCTATTTTGTCCATACCTTGGCAGGTATAGTACAAAAGATCTTCCAGAAGCGTACGGACTGGCTCTTTTGGGCGGGAATATTCCCGCCTTGCTCATTCCTTCAGGTGACATTGCTGAAGTATAAGAGTTAGTGCCTTATGCGTGTAGCCTTACCGTTAGTGCGGGTAACCTTCCTTCTTGGCTTGTACCCATAGCTGCGGGAACAGGCAGGGTACTGTACCAAGGGAGGCTTTCCTGCGGGAACAGCTGGCTTACTGCGTGTAAGGTCTTCATCTCTCTGAGCATGGTGGGTCCTGCGGGGCCAGTTAGTCTTTGCGCAGACGTACCTCTTCAAGGTGTGTCTTGCGGGTCCAACTGGGCTTTGCGGGGACCTACCTCTTCAAGTCCCCTCAGTCCATTGTTCTCATGAATTATTAATAAGTGAGGTGAACTTTTAGACTTTAAGCAAGGGGTTTTAAAGAGGTTTTTGTTTTTTAAGGTTTTCTGTGGGGATTCTTCCCGCGGTTTTCCTAATGTCACTTGCAGAAATTCTCGACTTTTCTGGCTGATCTTTGGTTATGATGCGGGTAGGTGTTTAACCTCTTCGCACGTCGGGAGTGTTGAGTTTCACTTGTATAGACTCTTCACGAGGTTTTGGTAGTTTTGGACATAGTGATCAGTTATGTTAAACTACCAATTCCACCTTGAAGTTTCAAACAATCTAGTTCTCAACGTTCCCGCCATGCGGAGGTGTTATTTCCCTTTCCGCAAGCATGGCCCATAAGGTCCTTCTTGGCTTCAATTCCCTGCAAGTGCTAAGTATGTGAAGGGTTCGCCTTGACACTGTACCCGCATTTGTCTTATGGTTTTTTGTTTCCCAAGGTAAGGGGGTATATTCCCTCTTATTTTTGAATCTTTTTGAATCGTTTTGCAATTCGAAGAGTTGGTGAAATGATAAGAACAGTCCAAACTGTTGAATTGACGTTGGCGTCTCCTGACGGTTTCTTCTGACGGTTTCAGGACGTGCAGGAAGTTATGGCGACGTGACAGTATATGGTCATTCCAGACGCTTTTTCAGGCGCGTGGGCGCATGAGCGCGAATTTTACGGCACGCGTCCTTTCGACAGCTATTGCCAGTTTGCGCTTTCCACGTGTCACCATTTCATTGCACCTGCGCTCCCTCTCTCCTCCGCATTAAATTCATCGCATTCATTGCGATGAGTATATAAAGGGGGGAGGGGGTGCATTTCAATTCACACCTTCACTTCACTTTTCTTCTTCTAAGCGATTTCCGGCGAATACTCTTAACTTCTCTGTCGAGCATTCTCCTGAAATCGATCTCTTTCCTACCTTAAAACATGTCATCCGTTCATGATCCTGAGGTTACTGCCGAAGAGTCCGACGTATACCCTGAGAACCCGATGTCCACGTCAGACAAGGACGACAAGAGTACTGCTGGCGAGTGCCAGTGTGCTCTTTCTGTCGGTTTGTATCACTACATTGTCAAGAAGTTCATGCTCGAGCCCTACGAGCCTGAGTTTCCAGAGCCTCACCAGACGGTGTATGATGCCCCCAAGGGCAAGATAGGGGTTTATGCCTCATTCTTCATGTATGGGAATCTCAGATTCCCATTAACGAAGTTTGTATACCGTGTTTTGGAGAAACACAGTGTACACTTGACGGAGGTACACCCAATGACGATCGGTAAGGTCCGCCATTTTGAATGGGTGTGCCACATTCTGGGCATTGAGCCCCGTGTAGACCGCCTGATGACCTTCTACTCCTGGGGGTGCATCCAGGGCTGGTATACCTTGGTCACTCGGATCAAGGGTTTGAAGATCTGCGCTACCGAGCGCAGTCTTCGGTCTTGGAAACCGGAGTTCTTCTACATCTCTGCTCGCGTCGTCCCCATTGCGATGATGTTCAAGAACGGGAGAGCACTCCCCAACCTTCACGCCTCCAACTATCAGGAGACGGAATGGTTTACCAAGATCTCCCAGATCCAGACTCTGGTTTACCGCTTTGCGGAGTCTGGGATGGTGATGCTCGGGATGAGCCGGGTATGGAAGGATGCCGGTTCTGGGACGCGGCAAGTACCTATCATCCTCGAATACGGTTTGAATTCTACTCCCTACGGTATGCTCCGTTTTTTGTGCTGATTTAGGGTTTTTCTTCTAACTGTTTTTCTTTTTATTTTCAGAGGGAAACAACTTACAATTGCTTCTGCAACCGCGGGAGACTGGTGGTCCCGCTCGACTGGGTACTCGTGATCTCGACGAGAACGAGTTGCCCATTTTGGAGCAGACGGCGGATAGGTTCGTGGAGGTCTACCCACTGGGCCACTAGATTTTAAGCCAGGTAAGGGATTCTTTAATCCTCGCCCTCTGCATGCTCAGACTTCTGCTGGAGTTCCTCTAATTTTGTCATCTTCTGATGAGGAATTCGCAGATGGGCCTGTCTTCGTGAGGAAGAAGAAAGCTGCCGCCGTGAAGGGCAAGGCGAAGGTTACCTCCGCCGTCGACCTAGGAGATCAGTCTGACTCCGAGACTGAAAGCGAGGGGGCGGGGGGGGGGGGGGAACCCTGGTGGTGGTGAGACAATTGTCTCGGAGGTTGGGACAGCTGTCACCTCCGAGCAGCCAAGCGTTACGACGGTGATTGGCATGAAGAGGCCAGTTCCATCGGGTTCATCCCCGCCCGTCAGTACCTTCAAGATTAAGAAAACCCGTAAGTGTACTTTTTATTAATCTTTCCCGCATTCCTCTCTGCCATTGTTTTTAATATTTTGTTAATCTTCATGCAGGCGTGGATGCAACCGCATTCCAAAGTGGTGCGGGAAGGAGCGGTTCTGGACCCACGACGGTAGGTTTGGTCAACCTACCCGAGGCGATGACCCAGGCGGCTGCGCCTGTTTGCAGTGTTGGTTCAGTTGCTCATCCCGTTGAGGCAACTGTTCCAATTGTGACGTCATCTCTGCCGGCTATCAGTGCCATCTTCACCGCATCCTTCACTGAGCCGGCGGTGATTTTTTCTGCGGGCTCTTCCGCAGCGGCGGCCACGGTTGGGAGTTCACCTCCAGTGAGTTCACCTCCGATGGTCTTTACCGCGGCGGCTTCAACCGTGCCTCCTCCGGCACCGGCGACTACCTTGTCCCCGGCCGGTTCATCAGGTATGTTCAGGGTTGGGGCTTCTAGCCAATCTTTGCCTCCTTCCCATCTCCCTGACCTCTTGGATGGATATCCCTTAGGTTCGGGTGATGGGTTTGGCGGCTACCGGCCTGTTGTCGACCCTACAGGTGCGTAGGGTTATTTTGGCCTATTATCTCTTTTTTTTTAATCATTTTTTCCTAACTGTTTTTTGTTTTTGCAGTTTCAGATTCCAATGAGGTGTATGTTCCACAGTGGAACATCCGCCGGGGAACAACCCTTCGAACGGCTGTGGACTGCGTCAAATGGGCGTGCCACGCCGCCCCGAGCGGTGCGCTGGGGGAGGCAATGGCTAGCTACCAGGAATGTAGGCTAACCAATGAGCTTCGAATTCTCCTTGCTCGAATGCAGCCGCGCGTCGAGTTGCTTTGTCGTGAAAACGACAAGTTAAAGACGGCGCGTAGCCTGGAAGTGGCTCAGGCGCGTGCATTGCGGGAGGAGAACAAAAGACTTGCCATGGTTGCTGCGGAGAAGGAGAAGGCCTTCAAGGACCTTGAGGTCGAGGTCCAGGCCAGGCATGAGGCCGTTCCAAGGCTACCCAAGCTGTTAACGAACAGCTTAGGTTGGCTAAGGAAACTGCGCGGAACGCGACCTAGAGGGCCACCAAAGCTGAAGCCATTGCTGAGCCTCTGCGCGACGAGAATGAAGAGCTTAAAGCCAAACTAGAGAGGCTTCAGCAGGCTCATGATGCTTTGGCCTTAGAAGATGCCAAGAAACTCCAAGAGCTCTTGGACCAGAAGGGTATGCTTGACCGTACTGAGCGTAAACTGAAGGGCGTTGAAGAGGCTGCTGCTAAGGATGTGTTGCTTGCCAATCTTAACAAAAATGAAGCCGAACGCGCCCGTGATCAAGCTCAAGCTGCCCTCCAGGAAGCTCTGATCACCAAGGAATGGCTTCTACGAGAAGCGTTGTCGCAGGTATGCGTATTCCGTAATTTCTTTACGCTTTTCTTCATACTTAGAAAAGTTTTTGATATATATATTTTTATTTTGTAGGTTGTGCATCGGATTTTCACGAACACATCATATGACGATGCTATGAGCGCAGCCCTCAACGCTTCTCATGAGGATGGGGAAAAGGATGGTTTCCTGCTTGGTCTGGGGTTTGTTGAGAAGGGCATCCCGCCTTCCAACTTCCCTCTTTATGACGTGGACACTGAAGCTGCTTACGACCAAGCAGTGAACCAGTATGCTGCCTTCCCGCATCCGGTGGTGGAGAAGGTGAACGAGATTGCTGCTGCTGATGATGGGCTAACTATTCTCAAGGCTTTCCTTGAACCGCCACAGCCAACTGATGGTGCGGGTTCAAGTGGGTTTGGAGGGAGTGGTCCTGAAGTTTGAACCTTGAGATCCCTTCCCATCATTAGGATAGATTTATATATTTGTAGGCGGGTAGATACCCAGCCATTCTTGTAATGTTTGAATTTTTATGGAATATAAATGTTTTGTTAATGCAACCTTATATGTTGTGCTCATACATATTTTAGTTTAACTTAGCAATTTTCTAAGTGTTTAGGATAAGTTAACCTGTCAACGTGGTAGATAATAAGTTCAAGTTTTGCTTCCTCTATCATGATTGTGCGGGTAAGACCGTCACTTTCACTTAGTAGAATGGCCAAACTTTACCTATATCTGACCTGCGTGAAGGTTTTCCTCATCTTTTCCTTAGAAATTTTTACCGTTTTTATGTTTATGCGGGTTTTGCCGCCTTCCACACGCAACGACTTACTTCTTTCCACACTTATTTATGCGGTGAATACCGGCATATCAGTCTGGAAAGTTCATAAGTATAAAGGTAAGGCTATCAACACAATGTGATAAAGGAGAATCATTTCCATTAGAAGTGGCTCTAGGCCTTTTCTTTACAAGTTTGGAATTGATCTACATGTAACATTTGCGTAATTGAGCTCCATTCCATGTTCTTGGGATGGGGTGCCATCGAGCCTTTCGAGCCGGTATGCGCCCTTTCCCAAAACTCCTTTGATAATATATGGCCCTTCCCAGACAGGGGCCAGCTTTCCTGGGCGTTCTTGGTTCGAAGCCTCGTTGTTACGCAGTATGTAGTCTCCGACATTGAAGTTGCAGAGTTTTACCCGCGTGTTGTAGTACTTTTACATTTGTCGCTTGTAGTTCTCTTCACGCGCTGCGGCTAAGTCTCTGCGTTCTTCGGTTAGCATAAGGTCTAACCGTCTTTCCGCATCATTGTCTTCTGGTTGAGTCAATACCCTTGGTGAGGATAGACCAATTTCGACCGGGACCATGGCTTCAGTGCCGTAGGTGAGGCTAAACGGGGTTTCTCCCGTACTTGCCTTTTTCAGCGTTCTGTTTGCCCAAAAGACGTGTGGAACTTCGTCCACCCAGCCGGATCTATGTTCCAAGAGTCTTTTCTTTATGCCGTCGACGATGCTCTTATTTGATCTTTCCACCTCACCATTACCCTGCGGGTGAGCCACTGAGGTAAAGGTGTGGGTGATTTGAAGATCTTCCAGCCACATTTGTAGCTTCTTGTCAGCGAAGTTGGTGCCGTTATCGTTAACCAAATTCTGTGGAAGTCCAAAACGACAAATAATAAATTTTCAAATAATTTTTTTGATATGTTTTGCGGTTATTTGGGCTAAGGGTTTTGCTTCTATCCACTTGGTGAAGTAATCGATAGCTACCACTAGGAACTGAACGTTCCCTGCTGCTGTGGGAAATGGGCCCGTCACATCGATGGCCCACTTCTGAAATGGCCATGAAGAAGTGACTGGAACAAGTTCATTTTTCGGGCGATGCGTGTTGGGTGCGTAGAGTTGGCAGGACATGCATTTTCTGATGTATGCCAGCGCATCCGTATGCATCCCCGGCCAAAAGTATCCCGCGTTGTTTAGCTTAGCTACAACAGCGCATGGGCCTGCGTGTACTCCACAGATGCATTCGTGTACTTCCCTTAGGAGGTAATCAGCATCTTTGTCGTCCACGCATCTTAGGAGTGGGCCAAGAAAATTACGCCTGTAAAGTATGTCATCAACGAGTTGATAGTTCAGTGCTTTACAGCGTATCTTTCTTGCCTGTGTTTTGACTCTGGTAGTATACCCACCGCAAGGTAATTTATGATTGGTGTCATCCACGTTTCCGTGCCGGTTTGGATGACACAAATTTCCCAAGTGGGTGAAGGCTAATGATGCAAGCTTGCTTAACGCATCCGCATATTTGTTTTCGCTTTGCTTGACGTGTATGACTTTACAATCGTTGAAATCGCGCATAAGGGTTTTTGCTTGTGCGAGGTACAGGGCCATTGTGTCGTTCACAGCCGTGTACGTCCCGTTTATTTGGTTGGCTACTAACATGGAATCCACGTGGGCTTCCAAGTTTTTCACTCCCATCTTACGCGCAATTCTCAATCCGGCCAAGAATGCTTCGTACTCCGCTTTGTTATTCGTACTTGGAAAATCCAGTCGAATAGCGTAAGTGTACTCTTGGCCTGCTGGGTTAGTTAGTTTCAACCCTGCGCCTGAACCCTCGTTGTTGGCTGCTCCATCAGTATAGAGTCGCCAGAAATCATCAATGTCTTGTGCTGGAGAGGGTTGAGCCTCTTCCTGGCACTCTTTTTCCCGCGAAGCGGGGACTTCTGCAATAAAGTCGGCCAAGACCTGGCCTTTTATGGCTGGTCTTGGCTTGTACTTTATTGCGTATTCTCCCAATTCTATTGCCCATTTGGCTAAGCGTCCTGACAATTCGGGTTTGCCTAGAACGTTTGCAAGTTTGAAATTGGTGAGAATGGTGATTGGGTGACCTTGGAAATATCGTCTTAGCCTGCGTGAAGCTTGTACAAGCGCTAAGACTATTTTTTCCAGAGTAGAGTACCGGGTTTCTACGTCTGTTAAGACGCGGCTAACATAGTAGATTGGCATCTGGATGCCTTTCCGTTCTACTAGTAGGACTGCCCCGGTTGCTCTATCTGTGGCGGAGAGGTATAAGATTAACTCCTCCCCCGCTCCTGGTGCTGTGAGCGTTGGGAGTTCGATCAGGCGTGACCGAATCTCTTGAAAAGCTGCTTTCGCTTCTGGTGTCCAGCGGAAGTGCGTTTTCTTTAAACAATTTCTCAATGTTGACACGAATGGAAACGACCTATCCGCATGATTCGCCAAAAAGCAGTTAAGTGCAACTAGTCGTCCATTCAGTGTCTGAGCTTGTTTGATGGTAGTAGGTGATTCCATTTTCATAATGGCTTCGACCTTTTCAGGGTTCGCTCTGAAGCCATCTTTGGTAACGATGACTCCTAAGAACTTCCCTTCTTCCATTCCAAAGGAACACTTGCTCGGGTTGAGCTTCATGTTTATCTTTCTGAGCGTGTTGAAAGTTTCCTCGATGTCTTTCAACATCGCTTCTGGCTCAGGGCTTTTGATGACCAAGTCATCCATGTAAACTTCCAAGTTCCTCCCAATTTGGGCATGAAACTCTTTGTCCATCAGGCGTTGGTATGTGGACCCAGCATTCTTAAGTCCGAATGGCATCATTTGATAACAAAACGTGCCATCGGGCGTCCGAAATGCGGTTTTGTCCTGATCGTCAACGGCCATGTGGATTTGATGGTATCCCTTATACGCATCAAGGAAGCATTTAAGGCGAAACGGTGCTAACGAATCTACCTTAAGGTCAATTTCGGGTAACGGGTAACAATCTTTGGGGCATGCTTTGTTTAGGTCTTTGAAATCTATGCACATGCGCCATTGTTTGTTGGATTTTGGTACCATGACGGGATTTGCAACCCATGTTTGATATCTACTAACGCGTACGATGCCCGCGTCTAGATGTTCCTTGACTTGGGTTCTACACGCGTTAGCCTGTTCCGCCCCCATTACTCGACGCTTTTGTATGACCGGCGTAAAAGTCGGGTCACACTTGAGCTTATGCTCTGCCTTACTTCGAGGTACACCAGTCATGTCAGCTGGTGTCCACGCGAAGATGTCAGCGTTTTTCTGCAGTAAGCGTTTGAGTAAGGTGCGTGTGGGGTCGGTGATTGTTGGGCCAATGGTAACAGCCTGGTCAGGGTATTTGCCATTGAAGGCCCATTCTTCTGGTTCGGTAATGGTTGGTTTAGCCATATTTGGTTTGGGTTTAGATGAGACAGATGCGATGCATACCTGGGGAATACCGGTGATCATCGCTACACCCTCAGCTGTTGGCCACCCCATCATGCCGTGGACTGAAGATACCACGGCATTGAATCTTGCCAACCCGTCTCTCCCGAAGAGAATGTCATATGTGTGGTGTGGCTTCCTCATTACGACGAAGTCCACGTCTTCTGTGCGGGAGTGTTTCCCGTCCGTGAGAGTGACGGGGAAAGATAGGATACCCAGGGGGGTGTTTGTGCTGCCATCGAACCCTTCCATCGAGGCGTAGACCGTTTCCAGGCGTTCTTTTTCTTCGTCGTCTAGCTTGTCGAAGAACTGCCTGTACATGACCGTTGACGAAGCGCCGTTATCAGCAAGAGTGCGGGAAGTGATGTAGTGCCCCAGCTGGCTTTTGATGACTATAGGGCCTTCTTTGTTGGGCCCTCCTGGCACTCGCGGGAAGCGCACTTCAACTTCCTTCCACGCACATAGTTCTGTCGTTCGTCGTTTTCTTCCTCTGACGTTACCATGAACCATGTGGATGCTGATGTCGACGGGCTTTCGTCCGTTGCCCTTGTACCGATTATCATTTCTCCCTCCATTCTTGATTGATGCCACAAGGTGTGTAACTTTTCCATCTTTGACGAATGTTTCGACAATATCCTTCAAAGATGTACACTCCTCAGTGGTGTGGCCCTTTGTCCCGTGGAAGTCACAGGATTTGCTCTGATCAGCGTTATGGCGCTGTCGGATCATTGGAGCTTTTGGCCATGGGAGTTTCTCGGTGGCAAATATCTCTGTGATGCTTTTGGTGAGTGGCGTCCATCTAGGGTTTCGGTTTGATGAGTTCGTGTTATCCCTTCCGCCTAATAGAGGGCGAGAGCTGGATGAGGTGTCAAAGTTTACCCTTGACTGCCAAATACCAAGCTTCCTCTTTTTATTTTGCCGGGCGGTACGGACGTTGTTTTCTCTGGTCCTCTGCGTGTAGAGGTTTGTACTCTGGGGAAGATTCCTACCCAGTTGCTTTTCCGTTTCGGCAAAGCGCTTGGCTGCCGTCATGATGGCATCCCATGTGGATGGCATGCCGTCTTTACCCGTCAGCGTGCGGATAAGCTCTGGGTATTCGGCGCCCTGGATGAAAGCGGCGCGAACAAGATCTTCACTTATGGTGCCCAGACTCAGCTTCTTTGAGTTGAAGTGAGTGATGAAGTCTAGCAAAGATTCATCCTCCTCTCTAACGCAGTTGAGGATCGTCCACTGCTCTTCAGTATATTTTCTATGTTGACTGAAGTGTTGGCTGAACTTGTGCTGGAAGTCCGCCCAATCGTAGATGTGGTGGACCGGCAGACGATCAAACCACGCCCTGGCCGCTCCGACCAGCGTCATCTGGAACATATAACACCACGTGGGTTCCGTCTAGTTGCTGACGGTTGCCCCCGCTATGAATCTGTTCAAGTGATCGTCTGGGTCGGATATGCCGTCATAATTGCCGATGTTGGACATCTGTTTGGCACTTTTCAGGGCGATTGCTTTCGCAATGTCCCTTGCAAACTTGGACGTTCCCGCATTCGCAACAGTTGGCCTGAAGGTTTTGGAGAAGTCACGTGGGTTTCCCCCCGCGTTCCTTGGTTTAAAGGTTTCACCAAAATTTCTTCTCGGCTGGAAGTCCGTTTCTTTTCGCTTCTCTTTCGCCCTATGACGAGGGTTTGCGTCGCTGTCGGACTCCTCCCAATCATCGTCTAAGTACTCGCAATCGTTGCTCATGTTTAGCTGTTGTCGAGTGCTTCCGAATTCGTCATTAGCCTGTTGGAGTGAACGTAAACGTTCATCCAACTCAGCTTGGAATTCTTTCTGACGTGCTTCTGCCCACGCTTTAACTTGATCAAGTGTTTGGCGGGGGAGCCTCGTCTGTTGTTTCTCCAACTGGGTATCAATGAATCCTAGGGGAGGATTGTTTACTGCACTTGCCCCGGCTTGGGTAACCGGGGTAGTGTTCGTAAAAATTGTGTACTCACCGGTGTTCCCCCCAGTAGCTGGGGTTGTGGTTACCGGAGTTTCTTGGTCACTCGTTGGCCTTGGCATCGGAGTAACCTTAACCATCTTTCCAGAGGTTTTGAAAAAACTGAGAAAAAGAATTAGTTCTAGCTTTTATGCACGGATGGCGCCAATGAAGAAATACTATGGGACCGGCAGATTACGGACAATCTTAGGGTTTAAGTAGATGTTTCCCACGAGGGTTAGGTCCGGCAAAGATGGTTATTCTTAACCTGCAAAACAGACACCGTGAGCTCGTCACTGAGAAGGGGGGGTTCCTCCTTGTTACCACCCTCCGGCGTGAGAATCAGACTAGGTTGCTCTGAATATAAGTGTATATTAAGAGAAATAGCTAGAGAAGATAAGATAATGATACCGTTCCAAGGTGTTGGAGTATTTATAGCCGAAGGTAGGTTTCCAAGCAGGTACGGCCAGCTGTATAATATTCCTTTTCCACCAACTACGGGCTATGTACGTGCCACGATGGGAGTTGGTGAGTAGGCAGCGGCTGATAGTGGCATGGCCGGCTGTATATTATTCCTTTTCCACCAACTACGAGCTATGTACGTGCCACGATGGGAGTTGGTGGGTAGGCAGCGGCTGATAGTGACGTTTTGTACTAGAGCGTGCTCCTCCTCGTACTATTGTCGGTGAGCTGTCACCTTGTGATTGGTTCATGGGCTGCTTTGGTCAGATCTTGTCTACTTTGTCCATACCTTGGCAGGTATAGTACAAAAGATCTTCCAGAAGCGTACGGACTGGCTCTTTTGGGCGGGAATATTCCCGCCTTGCTCATTCCTTCAGGTGACATTGCTGAAGTATAAGAGTTAGTGTCTTATGCGTGTAGCCTTACCGTTAGTGCTGGTAGCCTTCCTTCTTGGCTTGTACCCATAGCTGCGGGAACAGGCAGGGTACTATACCAAGGGAGGCTTTCCTGCGGGAACAGCTGGCTTACTGCGTGTAAGGTCTTCATCTCTCTGAGCATGGTGGGTTCTGCGGGGCCAGTTAGTCTTTGCGCAGACGTACCTCTTCAAGGTGTGTCTTGCGGGTCCAACTGGGCTTTGCGGGGACCTACCTCTTCAATCACCAATTTTGATAGTTTTTCTTATGGTTTCCTTCTGGGGGTATCAGGTTTGAATCATGGCTCATGTGTGCGCCTTGAAACATGGTCGACAGTGAGATTTAGGGGTGTTCAAGAAATCCGAAATCCGAAAAAAACCGAAATCCGAACCGAAATCGAAACCCAAAAAAACCTATCCGAATTCTTATTCGGATATTCGGTTTGGATTAATCCGAATATCCGAATAACTAATTCGGATTCGGATCGGATTCGGATATGGAATTTTAAAAAATTCGGATTGTTCGGATATTCGGATATCCGTTTAATCCGAATAAAAAACATGATTTTAGTAGTATTTTCTAGTTTGGTATATTTATTAGACTATTATTTGAAGTTTAAATTTTAAATTTGTGTTAAGAGTAATTCGTATTTTTCGGTTAGTATGCTTATTGTTATTCTAAACTATTAAATGTTAGGCACAAAAAAATAGGAAAAAAATTTAGGTTTATTTCGGATTATTCGGATATTATCCGAATCCGATCCGAATTGAATTCGGATAGATTCGGATCGGATCGGATTTCGGATAGGGTCCAAAAATTTTTAAATCCGAATAACCCGAACCGAATAACCCGTTATCCGATCCGATAAACACCCCTAGTGAGATTCGAACTACCGGGGTATGGCAAGTATTATGACCTTTTGAGACAGACACCATTGTCACTACAACGGACATCTTTTAAAAAAATATAGGATTTTTGTTGTGACACTTATTCATCGTAACCCTAAAATTTTGTAAAAACACACATCCAAATAGAGCTTAAAACATGCATTTACACCAATACACTTTAATTTGTTTGTTACATAATAATTCAATAATTCCGTAAACAAATATCCTTTAGCTTGGCAATTTCACTCTTTACGGCATCGACATTTTTAATCATTGGTTCCATTTATTTGGCGAATTCTTGCCTAGAAGATCTTCCAAAAGCTTATCATCTAAATACTCAAATTCAACCACCCCCTCTTTCTCCAATCCGCCATTGTTGTCCTTAGAAGACGACACCGATGAACACGACACCGATGACGTCGAGTTTACCCCTAATGGTGCCATCGAATGCGACGTGGAAGAGTTAACATTTCGGTAACGGTAATGACCATCGTTAGGGAAGTTAAGAATAGCTTGATGACCTCTTAATGCATACGCGGCTCGATCATAAGCCCTAGCAGCTTCTTCCGCCGAGTCAAAAGTTCCAAGCCATGAACGCGCACCGTTCCTTGTAGGATCACGTATCTCGGCCGCGTACCGCCCATATGGCCGCCTTCGGATTCCTCGGAACTTGTTTTCTCTCCTTTCTCGTTCATCACTTCTTGCGGGTTCGTGATCATTTGCATCCATGGGTGTCAACTGTGGATATTGATCTTTGTGTTGATATTTGTTGGCATTAATATTAATAGGTTATCCAACCAGAATTGGTGTGACAAAGTTTGGGTCGTATGTGGTGGGTGGGTTGAATTAGTATACATTGATTCAAACGTTTGACGGACCAGCCGCTATTTCTTGAACCTTCATGATGCGCTGGATAATGCATGTCAAGTTGCACGTGCATATGCGGATATTTGAAAGTGTGGTTGAATTTCTTTAGTCGAATTCTTGAAATGAATGAGTTTTATCTCACCACACTATCGTGCCTTCAGGCGAGTATTCACGGGTGTTGCCTTAGGTGAGGGCTTTCCCGGATCGAAAGACGAGTGTATCCCGATGCTGTGAATTTAGCCAGTTTTAAATGATTCGTTGGGTTAAAAATACTTCTTCCGTCCTATTATAAGTGTCCATATTTGAAAAACACAAAGTTTAAGGTGGATTGCATGATTACTTTTTTTTTCTTACCAAATGACAATAATACCCTTGAAAAGTGGGTCAATCAATATTGTTTATTAATGTTAGTTGTGTGTGTTTAAGGTTAAACTTGAAAAATGACTAATAAATTTTGAAAGTGGACACTTGTAATAAGACAAATAAAAAAGGAAATGTAGACACTTATAATGGGACTGAGAGAGTATATAATTAAAACATCAAATTCTAAAAAAAATATTATATTAAGCATTTGCCCTCGATCCAAACTCCTTTTATTCGATACAATTTCGGTAAAACTTGTTAAATGAAAACATTAATCTAAGGCGTTCAATAAACACATGTCAAAGCCTTTTGTTACGGACTAAATACTTGAAGATTGAATTGCTTAATTGTGCTTTAACGCTTGGGCTTGTTGGGCTCGTCTCGAACTTTATCAGGCACGGCCTCAGCGAGAAAGGAGACGTATATGTCTAGTTGTGCTTGCACGACGAACGCATAGCTGGAAGTGAGCTTTTGCCTTGCTTGATGAGTCCAAGGCATGACAAAACCAATATACCATGATCATAAACGAACAGTTTGGATGGCCTTTAGACACCATACGGAGTGTGAGAGGATTGTTTCATGACGCTTTGTAACAAAAACAAAAATCTTTAACGATAATTTTTCATATTATAAGTTTAATTGAATAATATTTTATTCTCATTTTAATTTCTATATAATTATATGACTACTTCTGTTTCACGAGTAAAAGTTATCACACAAAAAAAACATATATGTTGTCCTGTCTCCTTAGTGGAATTGAATCTAAGTGGATACTTCCTTGTTTGATTATTCTTGGTCTTTTTGTGGTTTAATTTTTCTATGTTTATCATTTATTTAAGTTTTGATCAACTCATCCTCGACAATCGGGTTTAAATAATTACAAATTTATAATCAAAGCTATACTAGCTACTAGTCAATAGATACACTTGCATGCTCGTGTACGAGATCGAGTTTTTAATTTTTTTTAAAAGAAATAATATATATTTTACACATGTCACCAAGAATTAAGTATTCATCATAGGATGAAGCTTACACGGGTTGAGTGTCATCAATTCAAAGGAGTAGACGTTCAAACAAAGCCCCCATCTATTCAACGGATTCAAATCAAGACGGAACTTAAGCTTTCTAATTTTGAAAGTGAGTTTCAGCATATTAGGATTTGTTTTCAACTTTGTTTCAATGTTAGTTTGATATTTGCCTTTAGCTGGTGTTATGGGAAGACGATGTTCAAAACAAGGGTGTGAGGTAGGTTTAGGAGGCGAAATTGTGTCCGGTTAGTGGGTTCGCATTTTAACGAGCAGGCAATTAGTAATTAACCAAACATACGTTGTATATTAATCAAACATAAGACTTCTAATCATGCATATAACCTGAATATGACCTTTGTAAACCATTTTATCGAAACAAACTGAATCGGGCTTAAACCATACAAAGCATGTTTCTGGGTTGCAAACGAATTGTAACGAGTTGTAAACGAATTAAACAAATTGAAAAGGCGTAAATGGGTTTTAGTAAAGTTGTAAAACAGTTAAACAAGCTAGCAAGACGAATTAATATATTATTAAAGGGTGGGGTACAAATTTTACAGTACTAAAAGACAAACGGTAAAATTATTTTTTTTTTTAATAAAATATAATAAAGGGATTAAAGAAAAGTATTCAAGTAATATAGTAAAAGATATTTGTTCGCTAATTCTATTTGGAAAGGTTCGGTTTCTGAATATTTCTACATTATAAAAATAACTTTGAATAAGCACATAGTTATTTTGAATGAAAGTAGTTAAACCAGTGAATCAGTGATACTCATGTGTAATAAGAAATAAATGCTTTTTAAATTAATAGAAAATGATTCAGCTTGTAAGATACATTGACACATTGTTTATCAAAAGTACATAACATTGTCATACTAACTAATTTTGTGAAGAGACCTACGGTTCATATAAACATTTATATGTAATATTTTAAATATAATACATATATAGTCTGATTTAAATAGTTTTTTCTCTCTCTCACAATATCTTGAAATCACTATTTACAACCATTTATAAAATCTATAGCACTCCCATTTTTGACAACATTATCAATTATCATACAAACTAAGTTATACAATACTATACTCATATCCGACAAATTCTTATTTCACCGACCTAATTTATAACACTCCCATTTCAATTCCAACTTGTCTAATGTAAAGTAAAATATACCATTTGAATGTGTTAACAATGTCAAATCAAAGGAAGGTAGAGATAATGATCAAATCACTTGTAATAAAACAAATAATTTGTACCAAGGTCATAGATGCATTGCACTTTGCTTGTAAAAGTATACTCTTAATCCTATTGCTAATCCTTATTAGTAAACAGATGGTTAGACTTTGGTCTTTCCTACTTCTAGAAAAAAGTGATGTCATAAAGAGTCACACATTCATGCATCTCAAATATTTTGTATGCCCTTTCTGTTTCATTGATTTACATTTATAAAACCTTCAACATAAACAGATCAGGTCAACTTTTCATATAAATATATTAGATATGATTTTATAAAAACTATACCCACTAATTAAATTAATTTAAGTAAAATGTCTTAATAACATTTTTATGAATCGTACACACTTAACGAATTCGGTCGTAAGTCTCTCTATCCGGTTGGCCTACAGTTCATTCGGTTGGGCCAAGTGTTGCAAATGTTAAGTGGAATAGAAATAGAAGGGTCTATTTAAAATTTAAGGTAATTGGGCCAAATCCAAAGTAGTGTAACGGGCCATTTGTTTAGACAACACCAAAAATAATTCAGGTTGGGCCTGAGGCCGACTACACTTAGCCCACAAAGTTTGATTGTTAATTCTCAATACTATATACATACAATGATACAAACAACACACACGCACAATATATATATATATATATACACACACACATATTATTATATTAGCTAGTATTATTTAATTAAAGGATAATTTTGATTCATAGTTTAGAGTTGTTACTAGAGGTGGTAAATGGGTTGTGCCGAAACAGGTCAGGGTCGGAATTAGTCAATTAAAAAATGGTTGTTTTGGTTCGGGTCGGAACATGTTAGTGTCAACAGGTTCAGGTCGGAACGGGTCCGAGTTAGAATGGGTCAAGGTCGAAACGGGTCAACGGGTTTCGGGTCTGTTTATTTTTTTATTTTTTTTTATTTTTGAACGATGGGCAACGAAGGAAACGCTTTAGTTTTTTTTTTTAATTTATATTTTGAGTTATGATTTATTTATAAATTTTTTGAATATATTTTTATTAAGATCAAAAACCCCAAAACTGAACCTAATATATCGAAACCAAAAAAATCGATCAAAAAAACCGAAACCCAACCCTCCAGTGCGAAAACTTGTGTCGGATCGAAACCTGATTCGAGCCAAAACCTAAACCGAACTCGTTCCAATCCAAAAACCCGTTTCAACCCGAACCTTTAACTTTTCTTTAAGACACTAACCCACATCGACCCATTTATTTAAATTTGTTGACCTGTTTTGACCTGAAAATAAGATGGTAGAGTTTTAAGTGACTCATTTAGTTAAAATCTATGACTAATTCATGTGATTTCAATAACAATTCAAATTAATTAATTTTTAATTGTTTGGGTTAAGATTGTCATCCATAAATATAGTATAATGTTGAACAAGTAACTTTGATGAGTGAAAAATGTTGCGTTAAAATCACGAATATAGAAACTTGCGTGTCGAAGTAGGATTGGTGGCTTTTCCCGAAAAGTCTTCACAAATTTGAAAGTCGTCAATATGAGCATGTCACTAAACACTATAAAAATCAACTGATGCATGCACCTACACCATTTTCCATTTTTATTTTCCAAAATACAAGACTTTAAAATATTTAAATATAAATGATTAGTAATATGAAAATGATGTATCCATAGCTAGTAGTTGCTTGTTTCAAAAAAAACTTTGTAAAAATTTCATTTCAAATTGGCTTGGTTTTGTAAACGAGTCGAGCTCAAAACAAGACTAGCTTGCTCATTGGCTCGCTTGTTCTCTCACTTAGTGTTATCTAACTTTTAACACGTTATAGCGCAAGAAAAATTCTAGGCTTTCAATCTATAAGGACAACTCTTCATCATTATTAGGTCGAACGCAAATCAAGATCTTTTATTTTCTTCCTAGTTGCCAATAATCTTATCTAGGCGAACCAATCTAAGCTAAAAAAAAATTAGACGAACCGAGTTGAGCTAGCTCGATTTTTAACCAATCCAGGCTCAAGCTCAAGTTTTCAGCTAGGTTAAAAATCCTAGTCAAACTCAAGATCGCCTTGATCAGATTAACTAGGCTCGTAAAGAAACATAGTTGAATGTCAATATTAATAAAGCGACATCATGTGTTCCACTTAGGCTATGCGTAATGGAGGTGCTACAAATTGGGTCGTTTTGCGCCGTGTGGCGTCCAGCCAGCAAGGGTTGAGAATTTGTTTTTGGGGTGTAATGGTGTAGAGGCTACAATAGTAATATAATAATAATATATATACACACACACACACATATATACATATATATATATCTTACACACACATATATATAATAATAATATATATATGCAAACAACACAGACATGAGGGCGAGAAGAACTCCCCGCCTCCGCCCCTTTTCGCCCATTTATCGCCAGGGGGGTGAAGAGGTAGGTCCCAGCAGAGACCAGTTGGTCCCGCAAGACTCACCTTGAATAGGGACGTCTGCGCAAAGGTCATCTGCTCCCGCAGGACCCACCATGCTCATAGAATCTTACGCGCAGTACGCAAGCTGTATACGCAGGGAAAGCCTCCCAGTGGTGAAGTACCCCGCCTGTTCCCGCAGTTGCGGATACAAGCCATCAGGGAAGGCTACCCGCAGACAGCAGGGCTACACGCACAAGGCAATAGCTACTTCAGTAGTCACATGAAGGAATGAGCAAGGCGGGAACAATCCCGCCAAAATGAGCCAGTCCGTATGATTCTGAAAGATCTTTTGTACTATACCTACCAAGGTATGGATAGGACAGACGATCTGACCAGAACAACCCATGAGCCAATCACAGGGTGACAGCTCACCGACAACAGTACGAGGAGGAGCACCCTCTAGTACTGTTTGTCACTATTAGCCGCTGCCTACTCACCAACTCTTACTGACGGGCGTGCGTAGCCTACAGTTGGTAGAATAGTGTTACTGTTGGCCGTAACCTATTCATCAACCAGCATGGCCTGCGTATAATCCACAGTAGGTGGGACGTGCATAACCTACAGTTGGTGGAATAGTGCAGCCGACTTTGTTACTATTGGCCGTAACTTATCCACCAACCAGTATGGCCTGTGCATAATCCACTGTTGGTAGAACAGGAATACTATTCAGCCAGCTGTACCTGCTTGGAAACCTACCTTCGGCTATAAATACTCCAACATCTTGGAATGGTAAGATCATCTGTTATCCAGTTATCTAGCAATCTCTTAATATACACATATTCAGAGCAATCTAGTCTGATTCTCACGCCGGAGGGTGGTCACAAGGAGGAACCCCCCCCCCCCTTCTCAGTGACGAGCTTACGGTGTTTGTTTTGCAGGTCTCTTGAAGAACAGCCTTCTCAACTAGACCTCATCCGTGGGAAACATTACTTAACCCCCAGATTATCTATAATCTGTCCAGGGTTCACTTAGTGTTTCTTCAGGGGGGGTGTTCGCGCCCCTTCTCGCCCCATTTCGTCCAAACTCAAGCCCCACTACACTCGGCCTCGGCCTTATATATAGTAACAAAATCAACTTAAATGATGATATTATTTCATTGTTCCTAGAATCATTGATACGAAATTGGGCACATTTGTGGCTTTGTAGATCTATTATGCATTTAAACATGTGCATATGAATGATAAAAAGTTGAATATTTATACAAACTAGATGAATCTAGTTATATCCTACACATGCATCTTGCTCTTATTGCTTTGGTTTACCCCATGATATAAACTATATAAACTTACGTGAAAGCTAATTAGCTATCATACAATGATGCTAAAATAATATATATATATATATATATATATATATATATATATATAAAAGTTATATATAAAAGTTTAGATTATAAATAGGTAAATTGAAAATAAATAATTTTACCTTTTATGTATTGACCGATAATGGTCTAACCTTTAAAAATACCTGTTAACGATCCAACATTTCGACTATTTTTCTCTCAGCGAACCTTCATTAAAAAACACCTAACATCGTTAAATTTTTTTCCGAATTTCAAACCGATATTTTAGGATTTTTTTTTCCTTACACTCTATATTTTATTGGTAGCAGTTTTTAAAAACCAGTTCAAACCGGTCGGTTGAACCGGTTAAACCGGATTTCGCACGGTAAACCGGTATTTTGAGCCCGGTTTGCTAAAATATCGTACCAACGATTTTTTTCTAAAATTCCGGTTTTTACCGGCAAACCGGTTTTAATTTTTTCAAAATTAATTTTAACCTAACAATTAATATTCAAATGTGTAAACTTGAGGTGCTTTTGTATTATTTTTTAATATAGATCAACTTTCGGATTATTTTTTGTTATGCGATCACTTACTTTTAGGTTATTTTTGGAATTAAAGTTACATTTATAGAAAATTATAAGGTAAACAATTCAACCGGTTGAACCTCACGGTATAACCCGGTTCAACCGGTTATACCATTTTTTAGCTAAATCCTTTTAAAACATTAATCGGTAGTGTTATAAATTTATAATGCAATGGTGAATGGTCCCCACAGTGCAACTTGTGAACCAATAAAACAACCCGATACTATGATTGATCAGTTAACCTTTATCAATTATCTCCACATTTGCGAAACTTTATATGATAAGAACAACTTCCTTATTTTAAACTTGACACTACACATATAAAAAGTAACAGAAAACCTAAACAACTACACCTATGTCCACTTGTCCATACTAGCTGGCTAAATCTGTCCACGTAGGCGCGCCTCCAATAAACGATAAAACAGCCCACCTAATTCAATCTTTGACTTAATAAAGACAACTTCTAGATCAATTTGAAACTAAATATTAAAACATCTCACAATCTATTCGTTCAAACATCACCACCTTAACTAATATTTCTTTAAAATAATAAAAAAAAAAAAGCATTTCCTCATGTGATTAAAGAATATTAGATTCTCATTTAAACATGCTATAAGGTTATTATTTGTTGGTTTGAATGTTCGGTTTCAGTTAAGATGTATTAAGTTTGGTCACGTATAAATTACTCAGAATTGAATTAATTAAATTTTATATTCAAATCAAGCTAAACAACTTATTTAATAAACAAGCTTAAGCCAAAGTAATTTATAATTACACATTTATGCAATGTAAATAGATAAATCACAGAGCTAGTATTATGTAAATATGAGTTAAATATATAATCTAATTATTTTTTACATATCCTAATAACACTACGATTAATACAAAACACCATGTATAGCATCTTTACACACACTTAAGCGTTTAACTATTATATATGAATTAGTTTGAAATAAATTGAGTTTCTTTCTTATTTTTTTTAAATGACTTAAATATTACAATATACAAGGATTAATAATTCTTTGACATTCTATTTTACACACAAACCACCCAACAAAATAGGAATAACTAGTTTCACTCTTATTAAGTTTGAGCGCCTAGCTAGTTTATATTTTTACTTAAAAGATAGAATAATATGATGAAAATGACTGTTTGAAAAAACAACTAGATATACTTTTCCTTAAAACTGTTTCAAAGTGTTAAAATTTATAATATTTTTTTCCACCAATCATATATTAAATTACCAGCTTTTTTTGGTATGATATGAACTGATAGACGTAACGGCGAATCTTTTCGATGCTTAGCTTCTTTTTTTTTTTCTTTTTTTTTACCGCCTATAAAAATAAATGAGAAAACGAACTGAAGAGGTAGGTCCCCGCAAAGCCCAGTTGAATCCGCAAGACTCACCTTGAAGAGGTACGTCTGCGCAAAAACCAACTGGATCCGCAGGACCCACCATGCTCAGAGAGATGAAGACCTTACACGCAGTAAGCCAGCTGTCCCCGCAGGAAAGCCTCCCTTGGTACGTACCCTGCCTGTCCCCGCAGCTGTGGGTACAAGCCAAGAAGGAAGGCTACCCGCACTAATAGTAAGGCTACACGTATAAGGCACTAACTCTTAATACTTCAGTAATGTCACCTGAAGAAGGAATGAGCAGGGCGAGAATATTCCCGCCCAAAAGAGCCAGTCCGTACGCTTCTAGAAGATCTTTTGTACTATACCTACCAAGGTATGGACAAATAGACAAGATCTGACAAAGGCAACCCATGAACCAATCACAGGGTGACAGCTCACTGACAATAGTACGAGGAGGAGCACGCTCCAGTACAAAATGTCACTATCAGCCGCTGCTTACCCACCAACTCCCATCATGGCACGAACGTAGCCCATAGTTGGTGGAAAAGGAATATTATATACAGCTGGCCGTACCTGCTTGGAAACCTACATTCGGCTATAAATACTCCAACACCCTGGAACGGTATCATCATCTTCTCTCTAGCTATTTCTCTTTATATACACTTATATTTAGAGCAACCTAGACTGATTCTCACGCCGGAGGGTGGTCACAAGGAGGAACCCCCCCCCCCCTTCTCAGTGACGAGCTTACGGTGTCTGTTTTGCAGGTTGAGAAGAATAGCCATCTTTGCCGGACCTAACCCTCGTGGGAAACATCTACTTAACCTTAAGATAATCCTTAATCTGTCGGGGTCATTTAGTGTTTTTTCATTGGCGCCATCCGTGCATTAAGCTAGAACTTACTCTTCTTTTTCTCAGTTTTTTTCAAACTTCTGGAAAGATGGTTAAGGTTACTCCGATGCCAAAGCCACCGGGTAACCAAGAAACTCCGGTAACCACAACCACAGCTACTGGGGGGAGCACCAGTGAATACACGATTGTTACGAACACTACCCCGGTTACCCAAGCCGGGGCAAGTGCAGTAAACAATCCTCTCCTGGGATTCATTGATACCCAGTTGGGGAAACAACAGACGAGACTTCCCCGACAAACACCAGAACAAGTTAAAGCTTGGGCGGAAGCACGTCAGAAAGAATTTCAAGCCGAGTTGGACGAACGTTTACGTTCAATCTAACAGGCCAATGACAAATTCGGAAGCACTCGACAACAGCTCAACATGAGCAATGATTGCGAGTATGTGGATGATGAAGATTGGGAAGAATCTGACAGTGACGCAAACCCACGTCATAAGGCGAAAGGGAAGCGTAAAGAAGCAGACTTCCACTGGAGAAGAAATTTCGAAGAAACTTTCAAACCAAAGAACACGGGGGGAAACCCACGTGACTTCTCCAAAACTTTCAGACCAACTGTTGCGAATGCGGGAACGCCCAAATTTGCAAGGGACATTGCGGAAGCAATCGCTCCAAAGAGTGCCAAACAGATGTCCAACATAGGCACTTACGATGGCATATCTGACCCGGACGATCACATGAACAGATTTATAGCGGGGCAACCGTCAGTAATTGGACGGAACCCACATGGTGTTACATGTTCCAGATGACGCTCGTGGGGGCAGCCAGAGCGTGGTTTGATCGTCTACCGGTACACCACATCTATGATTGGGCAGACTTCCAGCACAAGTTCAGCCATCACTTCAGTCAACAAAGAAAATATACTGAAGAGCAATGGACGATCCTCAACTGCATCCGTGAGGAAGACGAATCTTTGCTAGACTTCATCACTCGCTTCAACTCAAAGATGCTAAGTCTGGGCACTATTAGCGAAGATCTTGTTCGCGCCGCTTTCATCCAGGGCGCTGATTACCCAGAGCTCATCCGCACGTTGACAGGTAAATATGGGATGCCATCCACGTGGGATGCCATCATGACGGCAGCTAAACGCTTTGCCGAAACGGAGAAGCAACTGGGTAGAAATCTTCCCCAGAGCACAAACCTCTACACGCAAAGAACAAGAGAAAATAACGTCCGTACCGCCCGACAAAATAAAAAGAGGAAGCTTGGTATTTGGCAGTCAAGGGTAAACTTTGACACCTCCTCCAGCTCCCGCCCTCTCCTAGGCGGGAGGGACAACAAGCAGTCGTCGAACCGGAATCCCTGATGGACGCCACTCACCAAAAGCGTCACCGAGATATTTGCCACCGAGAAGCTCCCATGGCCAAAGGCTCCAATAATCCGACAGCGTCATAACGCTGATCAGAGCAAATCCTGTGACTTCCACGGGACAAAAGGCCACACCACGGAGGAGTGCACATCTTTGAAGGATATCGTCGAAACATTCGTCAAAGATGGGAAACTCACACACCTCGTGGCGTCAATCAAGAACGGAGGGAGGAATGACAATCGGTACAAGGGCAATGGACGAAAGCCCGTCGACATCAGCATTCACATGGTTCATGGCAACGTCAAAGGAAGAAAACGACGAACAGAGCCAAGTGCGTGGAAGGAAGCTGAAGTGCGCTTCCCGCGTGTGCCAGGAGGGCCCAACAAAGAAGGCCCCATAGTCATCAAAAGCCAGCTGGGGCACTACATCACCTCCCGCACTCTTGCTGATAATGGCGCTTCGTCAACGGTCATGTATAGGCAGTTCTTCGACAAGCTAGACGACGAAGACAAAGAACGCCTAAAACAGTTTACGCCTCGATGGAAGGGTTCGATGGCAGCACAAACACCCCCTTGGGTATCCTATCCTTCCCCGTCACTCTCACGGACGGGAAGTACTCTCGCACAGAAGACGTGGACTTCGTCGTAATGAGGAAGCCACACCACACATACGACATTCTCTTCGGGAGAGATGGGATGGCAGGATTTAATGCCGTGGTGTCTTCGGTCCATGGGTTGATGGGATGGCCAACAGCCGAGGGCGTTGCTATGATCACGGGCATTCCCCAGGTATGCATCGCATCTGTCTCATCTAAACCCAAACCAAAAATGGCTAAACCAACCACCTCTGAACCAGAAGAGTGGGCCTTCAATGGCAAATACCCTGACCAGGCTGTTACCATTGGCCCAACGATCACTAACCCCACACGCACCTTACTCAAACGCTTGTTGTAAAAAAAATGCCGACATCTTCGCGTGGACACCAGCTGACATGACTGGTGTACCTCGAAGTAAGGCTGAACATAAGCTCAAGTGTGACCCGGCGTTTACGCCGGTCATACAAAAGCGTCGCGTAATGGGTGCTGAACAGGCTAACGCGTGTAGAACCTAAGTCAAGGAACTCCTTGACGCAGGCATCGTACGCGTTAGTAAATACCAAACATGGGTTGCAAATCCCGTCATGGTACCAAAATCCAACAAACAATGGCGCATGTGCATAGATTTTAAAGACCTAAACAAAGCATGCCCTAAGGATTGTTACCCGTTACCCGAAATTGACCTTAAGGTAGATTCATTAGCACCGTTTCGCCTTAAATGCTTCCTTGATGCGTATAAAGGGTACCATCAAATCCACATGGCTGTTGACAATCAGGATAAAACCGCATTTCGGACGCCCGATGGCACATTTTGTTACCAAATGATGCCATTCGGACTTAAGAATGCCGGGTCCACATACCAACGCCTGATGGACAAAGAGTTTCATGCCCAAATTGGGAGGAACTTGGAAGTTTACATGGATGACTTGGTCATCAAAAGCCTCGAGCCAGAAGCGATGTTGAAAGACATCGAAGAAACTTTCAACACGCTCAGAAAGATAAACATGAAGCTCAACCCGAGCAAGTGTTCCTTTGGGATGGAAGAAGGGAAGTTCTTAGGAGTCATCGTTACCAAATATGGCTTCAGAGCGAACCCTGAAAAGGTCGAAGCCATTATGAAAATGGAATCACCTACTACCATCAAACAGGT
>NW_027499050.1:0-59982 GCF_021521415.1 Bidens hawaiensis | reverse complement strand
TGACATGATCTCGAGTCTACCACCGATGACAGGAGTACTGCTGGCGAGTGCTAGTGTGCTCTGCCCGGCGATCAGTACCGGTATGTTGTTAGGAAGTTCATGCTCGATCCTCTCGAGCCTGAGTTTCCTGAACCCCATCAGACCGTGTACGATGCCCCCAGAGGCAAGATCGGGGTTTATGCAGCATTCTTTGTCTATGGGAATCTTAGGTTCCCATTGACAAAGTTTGTTTACCGTGTCCTTGAGAGGCACGGTGTTCATTTGACCGAGCTGCACCCTATGGCGGTCGCCAAGATTCGCCACTTCGAGTGGGTGTGCCGGATTTTGGGCATCGAGCCCCATGTGGACCGCCTGATGACCTTCTATACTTGGAGGTGCATCCAGGGGTGGTACACCCTGACAACCCGTATTAAGGGTTTAAAGATTTGCGCGACCGAGCGCAGTCTCCGATCGTGGAAGCAGGAGTTCTTCTACATATCCGCCTGCGCCGTCCCCCTTGCCATGAAGTTTAAAAATGGCCAAGCAATTCCGAGCCTTCACGCCCCCAACTACCAGGAGGCGGAATGGTTCTCGAAGATATCCCTGGTCCAATCTCCGGTTTACCGGTTTGCGGAGTCCGGGATGGTGATGTTGGGGATGAGCCGGGTGTGGAAGGAGGCGTCTCAGGTTCCCATCCTTCTCGAATACGGTTTGAACTCTATTCCTTATGGTATGTCTTGTCTTTTTTACTGATATGAGTTTGTCTTCTAACTGTTTCTTTTCTTTCAGAGGGGAATAATTTGGAGTCGCTCCTGTACCCGCGGGAAGCTGACGGTCCCACGCGGATGGGTACTCGTGCTCTAGACGATGGCGAGTTGCCCATCCTGGAACAAACGGCGGATCGGTTTGTGGAGGTCTATCCGCTGGGCCACGAGATCCTGAGCCACCAACGGCCAGGTAAGGCGATATTCTACCCTCAATCCCTCAATGCTGTACCCGCTGCCAGAATTCATGACATCTCTTCTTCTGAGGAATCCGCAGATGGTCCTTCGCTGGTGCGGAAGAGGAAAGGTGCCGGCGGAAAGGGGAAGGAGAAGGTGGCCTCCACAGCCGATCCAGTGCTTCTATCTGACACTGAGTCAGATAGTGAAGAGGTGGCGGGGAACCCCGGTGGTGAGAAGACCACTGTTCCGGAGGCTACGACTGTTACCTCCGGAGAACCAATGACGACGACGGTGACCGGCATCAAGAGACCGGCTCCATCGGGTTCGTCCCCGCCCGTCCGTACGTTCAAGCTCAAGAAAACCCGTAAGTACAACTCTTAGCTTTTATCTTCGTAGTTTAATCTTCAAGTCTTTTTAACACTTTTCTTCTTTACGCAGGTGTGGATGTTGGCGCGTTCCAGGGTGAGGGGCCGAGTACTACCTCTCCGCCAATGACGGTAGGCTTGGTCAGCCTACCTGAGGCGTCGACCCAGGCGCCTGCGCCTGCTTCCGCTGGGTCAGTTGCTCATTCTGAGCCGACTGTTCCAGCCGAGATGACGTCACCGCCGGCTGTGAGTGCAATTTTTACAGCATCCTTCACAGAGCCGGCGGTTACTTTTGCCGCGGATTCTGCGGCAGCGACCGCGGCGGCGACCACGGCGGCTGCTACCATGCCCCCGGCAACGACGGCCGGACCCTCAGGTACGCGTGGGGCTTCTCGCATCTTTCCGCCACCTTCCCATCTGCGGATAAGTCGTTTCCTTTCGTGTCAACATTGAGAAACTGCTTAAAGAAAACGCACTTCCGCTGGACACCAGAAGCGGAAGCAGCTTTTCAGGAGATTCGGTCACGCCTGATCGAACTCCCAACACTTACAGCACCACAAACGGGAGAGGAGTTAATCCTATACCTTTCCACAACAGATAGAGCAACCTGAATTACATGTTTAATTCACGTTTAATTAATCAAAGTTCACAGAAATACCGCGTACGTTTATTAGAGAATAAAGATCTGAAAACATATTTTAATATTTATAAAGATTTGTAGTTATCTAGAACAACTAAGAGGATGTAGGATGGTCTTACAATAATCGACATAAACCATTATGTATATACAAGAAAGATATATTTTAGTACAAATATTAGTTATTGTAAGTCGATATACTTGACACGTTGTTTATGTGAAAAAAGGAAATTTAAACATGTGGATTTTAATAACGTAAATAAAGAGGATAAAACCATTCACATTCTCTACGTTCTTGACATCTCATCACTACATGTTTATGAAAAACAAATCCGTTTTGCAATTTTATTATTACGGTAGTTTCTTTAATCTCAAATAACTATGGTGACAGTGTGACATAAGTTGTACATATTACCCATATGTGATAGGGTAACATGGCCAACATGATATGATTATAAGGACTAAAGTTCAATATATTTCAAAGATTAGGTACCCAAGATCCAAATCCCAAACTCTTGAAATTTTGAGTATAAAAATGCACTTTGAAAATAGTAAAGTTCCAATTTGTGATTGTAATACAATCATCACCTTACAAACACAATAAGCTTCATAGGCAAAAATGGGGCATATGGAGTTTTACAAGCCAATAATTGTTATGATTGTGATGCAATTTACATATGGAGCAGTCTCCATAACAACTAGAGCTTCTCTTTTGGAAGGTATGAATCCAAGGGTTTTTGTTTTCTATAGACAAGCCTTTGCCACCTTGGTCATGGCTCCTGTCGCTTACTTTTCAAGGTACGCTTTAACATCATCTTAAAATATTGTGTGTACATAACCAAACCCGAATTATATCTAATTATCGTAGAATCTAACTTTATGCCTTCCAATTTTGATATATTTTTTATGTATAGTAGGAATAAAACTACGAGATGTATTGGATGGAAAAGCTTTTGGTTAATCTTTCTGGCATCTTTGATAGGGTATGTAATGAAGTGAATATGGGTTGTAAACGGGTTGATAAATATGAAACAAGCATGCATATTTATATCTTTATGTTTTTTTCAACTAAAGAGCGCACATAACCTCAAATAATAATATAGTCGTTAAACCTCACGAGTGGTGAAACCAGAAATTTTTCATATATTCCCTTCGACATGTTTATAATTATTCAAAAACGACGACGTTACAAAAAAATGTTTAATTTTTCTTTAATTTGTTTTTCAGAATAACAATCAGCCAAATGGTATTCTTAGAAGGCTTATACTTAGCCTCTTCATCAGCTGGAAGTGCCATTTTTAATCTTGTTCCTGCCATCACTTTTGTTGCAGCCTCCATTATTGGGTACTCAATTTAATTTTCTCCATACAAACCATGCTAAAATGCATAATAAAACTATGCATACAAACATCACAATCTTATAATTTAATGTGCATTTGTAGATACGAACCGGTAAATATACGAAGCTTAAGAACCATAGCAAAGATATTTGGGACGATTGTGTGTGTCACAAGTGCAGCTGCAATGGCACTCATCAAAGGCCCTAAGCTTTTAAACACACACTTGCCTTCATCAAATTCTCTATTGTTAAATTCAACTGAAATTGATAATCTTTGGCTTTTGGGGTGTTTCTGTTTGTTTGCCAGCAGTTGTTGCTGGTCATTTTGGCTAATTATTCAGGTATATAAAGATAACTTCGGTCACAAATCAGTTGCAAAGTATTAAGTCACAAATTTGGTCGTTAACTGTGACCGAAAGTTGAGAATACTTCGGTCGGAAAACAGTTGGAAAAATATATTTGCTACTGTTTTCTGTCGCAAAATATCATTTTTTAGTACACACACCACACACCATATTTGTGTTGTGCATATTATTTTAGTAATGAACTTTGTTACAATATAACAGGTACCAGTCACTAAAAGCTTTCCTGACCACCTATCATTATCTGCTTGGATGTGTTTTATGGCGACAGTTCAATCCGGTGCGTTTTTATTGATTAGTGACCCGCATTTGGATGCATGGAAAATTACCTCATATTTTCAATTCGGATCTGTATTATATGCGGTAATTACTATTTCAACTTATTTATATCTATGTTCAAATCAAAAATCTTTTTAATGACACTTTGGTTCGATGCTTTATTGCGACTAGGCTATCGTTGGTTCAGGAATTTCCATAATCTTGCAATCGTGGATCATCCAGAAACGTGGCCCAGTGTTTTCAGCAATGTTCAATCCATTAAACACAGTAGTTGTGACTATTTTTGCTTCTATATTCTTAAAAGAACAAATATATGTTGGAAGGCAAGTAAATTTAATTAATATTAAGTTAATTTTCATTATTTGGGAACACATGCTTTAGCGACACTTTTGTGTCGCTATAGTTTTACAGATTTTGCCGTATTTTAATGTAATGTAAACGTTTATCATAATTCAGTGCGGTGGGCGCGGTTGGGATTGTGATTGGGCTGTACATAGTATTGTGGGGTAAGGCTAAAGATCTTGAAGAACTGAAAGAACAACAAGAGAAGAACACGATGGTGTCGGAAAAAGATCAAACTGACGTTGTTGAAGTTTTGGTTGATGAAGCTAACATTAATGAGCCGCTTTTGTCCAAAGAAACAAACAAATTCTAGTCTTGCTAGAGATTATGAAATGCATATTCAAATTCAAAGACATTATTATAATTTACTGGATAGTATAACCTTATTGTAAGTTGTGAAATGTATGAAATTAGTGACGACTTTTGTAGGACTTGTTGTCTTCAATGATTAAATTATAATTTTATATGCTGTCCCATGATTTATAGAATTGATTAACTCACAGTAATGGGCATTTGCGACTGAAGTTAGAGAGCGAAAAAGTTTCAAAGTTATCGACAGTTTTAGACAGAATTATAATTGTCGCAAATTAGCAACGGATTAACTTTTAGTCGCAAATAGGTCGCAAATTTTTGCTAAAGTTTAGTTTCCGTCCAAAGATGCGTATGAACCATAATCAATACACCAGCTAGTCATCTCAAAACTTAATACTTTTTTTAAATATAGTACAGAATATGTCTTTTCATTGCAAATTCAAAGTGTCGTAAAAGTAAAATAAGTATTTTACCTTTTGTGGCATAAGTGTTTTAAGAGTATGAACATATAGTGTAACTAATATATTAATTTGTCACTAAAGGTATATCAAGTCATTTAAAAATATCATGTGTCAAACATGTTACTCATTAAAAATAATCTTGCGTAAAGCATTTCAAACAAAAAAAAAAGTTTAAAATGTGGTATTGTGTAAAATATGACGATCCTTTACATATATATTTTTTTAAAAGGGTGTACGTTATGTTGAGTCGTTTTATCGTATTTTAACATTTTTGAAGGTTTAAAAAGGATTCTAAAATCGAGGTCCTATATACTAACAAATATTTATAATTTTTTTTGCTTAATATCTTAATACATGAGAATACAATAACACACTTTTTTTTCTTTTTTTGTATACAAACGTTACAGAGGTGTCAACGACATTGCAAATTATCCTTAATAGCTAGTACTTCAAAATCATTATATCAATAATCATTTAACCATACAAGATCCAGATCTTAAAATGGTTTTTGGTTGCAATTGCAATGGCACATGCAATCATAAATTTTGTTTTTATGCTCCTGGATCTAAATTTAGCCATTTTCGCTATCATGATATAATTTATAATGATAATAAAAAAAATATTTTAAAGCAAGATTCACATGATTTACGTCATTGTTTTATGATTGAGCGGTGTCGAGTTTCTGATTGTTCTTGGAATGTTTTAAGCCGTTATATTATTTATATTATAATAAATTATAGTTTTTCTAAGTATAATGATAGGCTTTTGTCTATATGCAAAATGTTCCCATCCTCTACAACTAGTAGCCACATCACATTTACACACCAGCTAATATTTATTATCATTTGAATATGGATCACTCTTTGCAAATTAATAATTTTGTAAAAAAAACTGTTTGATTCTTTTAACTAATTGCCGATTTCGGTTTTCTCTTGACTGCTCATCAAATAATCGTTCGGTTCACTTGAATTAGTTCTTCGATCGTTTGGTTCGTTTAGAAGCTCTCACCTATAACACAAACCCATAAATAATTATCAATATAACTTTTATATAAATATAATTATTTATGGAGTTAGTTAAAAATCATTTTCGCAAATTGACGTTTGAAAAGAAAAATAAATAGCAATGACTAGGGTCTAAAGAGGTTGGCAAAACAAGCAGAAAAGGACACAATAGTATAGAATGGTTACAACTAGCAGAAAATGACACAATAGTAGAGAATGGTTACAACTAGCTAGAGCAATCTCTTACATGGACAATAAAAGACTATGATGTTTTCACTTAAAAAAGTGTAATAAAAGCTTGGTGTGCATATTGATGCGGAGTTAATCTGAGCTAGTAGACACGTACTTGTATTGTATCTATTAGACGAGGACACACATGGCAGAAAAAAGGCCTAACTTAAAGAGCACGTAACTTTGGGTACATTTAGAGTTATGCGTCTCTTAAATAACTGAAAAAAAGGACTCGGTGAGTTGGGTCATCCTATACATGCCATAACAAGTTAGTACATATGTCGAAGTCAAATTCCATCACTCAGAGCCTCAATTTCAAAGTCAGTGAATTTATCTTAAGTACGTAGGGATTCTCCACCTTTTTTTTAAACTTATGTCAAAGGGAATGAAGATCTACTAAAGAAGTGATCGCTCAATCGAAAGGATCAACACATACGAAACCTTAACTTCATGGACTTTCCAAGGTGTAACGACATTAGTGGCTTAGCACTTTGCATAAAAGTAAAACTTCAAAGTTCTAATATGATTTAAAGATCGCTCACAAATTAAAAAGTAAAATGTTACATATAAAACTTAGTCTACCCACTAGATTTTGAAAAAAAAAATGAAATTGTGAACATAGTTTGTTTTTAAAAGAAGGTCATGAAATCGGCTAGCTTCTTGTTTTAAAAGATTATCTTTATACCTACTGCCACCAAATTCAAAAGGAAACTCGTGGTTTCAACTCTTTGACCCGGTCGCAAGTGGTCAACAATTATTGAATTTGACTTGCTTAGCTTTTGTTTGTGATAAATAAAATTGGACCTTTAACATTAAGATCAAGAAACGGTGATTCACGTGGTATGATGAAGAAATAATCATATGTACATACACCTTTTTCATTGAATATACTTATTTGACCTTTCCCCTTATGCTTTCTTGGGGAAAAAAACAAACACTTTGTTTAGTTTACTTTAGTTAAACCCCTAATGCACGAAAATAAAGTTGTATGATGTGAATGAAGGTTGAAGTCTCTAAGGTAACATGGCCGTCATGAATATTTAAATGCATCGGCTAAGTCAAAAGAATATAGTTTTAGACCCTCTGGAAAAAGGGTCTCGTCCGGGGATGCGGCTCGCCAAATCCCCGAAGCCAACCATGATGGTTAACAAAGTTGAAGGATTAAAGAGTATGTGTTAAATATTAAAAAAATATATATTACCAACAAATAGCATGTCGTCCACCAACAAATGGTACATGACCACCAACAAATGCTTGTAATTATAGGGGTGGCTTAAGAAGTAGTGAGTAAAGCAATGTCGATGGGCACCCACTTCTCTTGGGTCCCTAAATTCAAAAAAGTAACAAATTATATGCAAGTAATTTTGATTTTGAGATTGTTTAATGATAGGGTTCGTGGTCTATAATACATATGTGATATGTATAACAACATAGATGACATGGGAGTCACGTGAGCGAAAATAAGTGTTCTTATGAAAAGGACCTAATCTTATTATGCGTTTTAGTGACTTTTCCTTGGAGTGATACAGATTAGGCTTCACAATATATAACATATGCATAAAATACTTGATAATTGCATATATACAAATAGAAAATCACTGAATTAGTTAATTGAAGAAAACTAAATGAAAAAAATAAAAAAAATAAAAAATCGTAATCTAATTATTTAACTACTTCTAAAAAAGAAAAACAAAAAGGCCCTGAGTAGGCTTAACAAACTTTGTAATAAACTGGGTGGGTCAGCCTTCAGCCAACCAAGAAAAATAATACATTCTTAGTAAAACCGCGAGATTTAAAAAAAAATGTCTTATTGGTCTTGTTCAAAATAAACTCCCTATCCAGTATCCAGTATTTGACGTAAGTTGAGTTGTGAGAAGAACTCTATTTAACAAATTTTTAAAAAATAAAATTCATATATATTTAAGTAAGATACATCTGGAAAAAAAATATATGCGGATAACATAGGTTTCACGAATATATAAACATTCGTTTCACTTAAGCAAATTACACTATCTACAAATATATGTAAGTGTTTCATTACACCTGTTTTAATGGTATGTACACATTCTTTTGAAAGGTGTAACTTATTTATAATGCATATAATAAACAACAAATCTCAGCTTTGAATCTCACCCACCATTCTTCCAATTGTTCGTTCGTGTTTGTTTTAAGGCTCCTATGGTAGTTAGGGTTTCTTTCTATCTTATTCGGCCCAGTCTGAGCCTGGCTCGTGTATAATATATCTAACCCGCTTGTTTGACTGTAAGTTTATGGGCCCCACAAGAAACATCAATTTGATGGCTACATATATATTTATTACAAGTGGGAGACTTCGTTTTCAGAATTGTGTATAGTGAGTGCATGGATGAAAAAAATGGCTTTTGCATTACACTTAAAAATTAAGATACAACTATATAAGTGTATGGTGTGGTTCTTGCAGTCTCGACATATTCTGGTTATGAAGTAGCTTTCCAACAAAGGCGAGATTTACAAAAATAAACTGTATATTATCTTTAACAACTTTTGAACAAAGCCGAGATTTACAAAAAAGAAAAAAACACACGATGAAATTTTAGTTTCTGAAACAGAATGATCTAAAGCAACACAAGAGACTGACATACATAATATATCGATGTGACGAATAATCAGGGCCGGCCCATAGGGGTGGCAGTGGCAGGGTGGTCGACGGCCACAGGCCCAACAACCCGTTAGACCCGAATTTTTTTTTTAAAAAATTATATTTATTTTTATTAAAAACAGTATCTATATTTAATGTTTAAACTTAATTACATGACCACTAGCTTGGTCTAGTAGCAAAGTGGCATTACTTTCAACCAAAAGGTTATGGGTTCAAGTCTCTTTTGAGACATGCTTAATCTTTTATTTATACAAAAATGTTTACACAACCCAAATTATAACCAAGTAAACCTATATAAAAATTTAATTGTTTAAACAAACAAAATCCTTCTTTTTAACTATGGCCCCAAAAAAATTTTTTGCCTTCGGCCCAAATTTTTTTTTGCTTTCTTGAAGCCGGGCCTGCAAATAATGAACACCACTAACAATTGATTGAGATCAACTGGACGTAATCACAAACGAGAGAGAAATGGAAATGACGATTTGAATTCTTTCTAGAAAAGTTTTTTTACATCACACAAATTTACACTTCTGTCCGGACGACTCTAGTTGCAACCATCAAGCTATAACATTATGAACATGCTTAGATTAGCCCATACATATTTTCAACATGTATGCAATATTAGAATTTGTTTGTTTGTTTGGGCAAAAGAGGTTCCTTCATGTTAGCTTCATCAACCAAAACTTGAACTACATTGATTTGATCTTTATGTGATACCATTGTCATCTTTTGTTGTTCTTCTTTCATCTCTTCAAGATCTTTTGCCTTACCTCACAACACTACATACAGGCCAATCACGATTCCAATCGCACCGACGACACTGAATTTTGAAAGAAAATATTCACATTAATATAAAAAAAATTATTTTCGTGTTGCAACAAAGCATGGGACACTATAGCACATAAATTAGTTTGGATGTTTATTTTGATGCACATCATGTACACTACTAAAAAAACAGGCAATTGCGACCGAAATTTGCTACCGGAAAAAACGGTGGCAAATTTTTCGACCGATCTGCGACCGAAATCCTAGCGGTCGCAGAAATAACAACCAACCTAGATCCGGTCGCAAACTCATCGACCGAAATTGTAGCGGTCGCAGAAATTACAACCACCCCATATCCAGTTGCAAACTCAGCGACCGTTTTTCTTCGGTTGCAAACTCAGCAACCGTTTTTCTTTGGTCGCAACTCAATTTTAAACTTTGCGACCGCATGGGATAGTTGGAAATATATGATTGATTTAAATGACTATATAAAAAATAATAATATTAGATGCTTTATTAAAATAAACTGGGCCACCTACCTTGACGAATCCAGTCATCATCTTCTACGATTCGTTTCCAACAAACCCTAAACTACCTCACTAGATCTTTCAATGGCCACTTCTCTACCATCCACACCAATACTCTCCGGAGCCGCAACCGCCACCGCCACCACCACCGATGCAGATCTGGTCTCCGAAGTCATCCACCTATCCGCCGCTTCATCGCCACCGCCACCACAGATCATTCTCGTCAATCATCTTCTTCGACGCCGTTCAAATCCACGAAAAGTTCGAACTCCATCTCAAATCCTAATCAACAATTTCTGGTAATAGATCGCGTCAATTTCTAGCTTCTTTGAGTAAGAATCTAGATTCGTTCTGTTTATAATTATTAATTTCTTAACGTAATCAACAATCTAGATTTGTTCACGTTGATTTCATTTCATGTGCTTTATCTGCTATGAAGTAATAAGAACTCTAAATCAGGGCTCATATTCGGTTTATCATCCACTGTGGTACGAATTACTTACTGGAACAGCTTAATACAAGCCTACACATAAATTAGGCTCATATTCTATTTATAGCTGCTATTTTGTTAATTTAACTAGTAATCAAGATTTGTTCATGTTGATTTTGTGTTTTAGGGTTCGTATTTTCTTTATCATCCATAGTCATTGCATTTTGCGTCATCGATTTGTCCGTATTGATATGTGTTTTCAGTAACTCGAGATTTGAATAACAGAACTAGCAAATGTTTGGCAAATGGGAGTCCACCTTGTTCTCTTCAAGTTCAGTCCACTAGGAGCAGCAAATGTTTCAATTGTGCACGCTTCTGAAGACAAGGTATGACTTTGGCCTTTTATGTGACATATATTATTATATAAAGGTTTGTTTAATACTTTAATATCTCTGTGAATCTGCAAGTTTGATTCCTTGCTACATGGGATAACTGAAACACATGAATACATCAACTCTTATGCTTTTCAGTTTTACATGCGGTTAGAATTTTAAGCGAATTGTCGTAAACCATTTGGTGGGAAGTTCGTTTATAGTTGTTCGTTTAACAAGTGAACAAATGTGAACAAGAAATTCCGTTCGGTTAATTTTATGAGCGGACATGAACAAAGGTAGCGGCGTTCATTCAATTGTGTTTGTGAAAGTTTAGTAAACTGCTCGTTTATTTATGTTTGGTCATTAAAGGTTTATTTTAGTATTTTTATATAATTATGTTACATACATAGCTATATATTTATTTTGAAAATGAACCACACGTTCAATGAACTGTTCATGAACCATTTGATAAGAATTCGTTAGTATTGAAAGAATTAAAATTTATGTAATAAATTAGAATGAGCTGAAAGGATCTTTGAAAATGAACCGCACGTTCAACGAACTGTTCGTGAACCATTTGACAAAAAGTTCGTTAGTATTGCAAGAATTAAAACTTATATAATAAATCATAGGGAGCTGAAAGGATCTTTTTTAATGTATAAAATAGAAACTTAGTACAGTTCACTAAGCTATTTTTGTCATGTATTTACTACTAGATCTATGCATATACTCACATGTGTTATTTTGATATTTGGTTTTGTTTTTATAATCATTGATGTAAGAATTCATTTTGGATAAAGAGAAGGAAGAATTAGATCAAGCAATTACACTCTCCTTTGGCCAAACGGTTGAAGAAACCAAATGGTAAGTTGTCAATACTATGTCCTTTTAATATTCATATTTAGTGTTTATTTTTTCCCGTACACATTTAAGTTCTGAATTCTGATATATATGTTTTTATCTTTTAATGTTTATACCTCTATAGATTACATCATTTCTAGTATTAGAAGAAGCTCTACCAATATTACTAATAGCTATAGGACTAGATAACTATTGCATTTACTGCATTGAGTTTTCTCCTATCCGACACACGTTATATTTTTGCATCCTGCTCTACTTCACCAGAACATTTATAGCAACGACCATATTTGTTTAGGTATGCATCAAATACCGTGGTGTATCTTGTACATGAATTGCTGAAATTTTACATGTTTTTAGTCATTAGAAATATTTGCACATTTCCCTCTTTTTGTCTTTATAGTTCATTTCAGTACCAGGTTCAAAGTAAATGCTAATTACTTATGAATTGGTTTGATTTGATGAACTCATATAAGGTTTTCGCAGAAGTAATAATCCATCAACCGACAAAATCTAGGAACACGCATGTAAGTCCTGTTTATCTTTCAACTTAGATTTTATGTAAAATGAATAATTTTTGCTTCGTAAGTATCTCTCTCTCTCTCTCTCTCTCTGTGGCTAGCTATTTGTTGTTAACATAAGTCATATAATACAATCCAGTTTTTTGAGTTTAACATTCTTTACTAAAAATTAGAGCACAATTTTGAATTGATAATACTTTTAAAATACTTTATCTCAAGTTTATAACATTACCCCTGTAATTTGAATTGATATTACAAACTCTAAAATTTCAAACGTGAATCTCAATTATTCAACTAGAAATAAACAACGTGATGGAATATTTACCCTTAGATGCACAATCTGCTATTTGACTTTGATTTAATACACCACTTCTTACCATTTTTTGTTGCAAGCTTTAGTGACCTGTTAATAGATATGGGTTGCAGTAGATTTGCCCCTGTTGTAAGCTTTAGTGACCTATAACTTGATGTTTTATTTAATAGTTCAATTTGATGACCCATTACTTGCTGCTTCATTTAATAGTTCAATTATGTTGTAGTCAATGTTTCTAAAGTTTTGTTCTCATTACAGAAAGGGCAATTAGAGTTTAGGATTTTGGTAAAGTATGAGAAGACGGTATATGGTAACATACATAAAGCCCTGCTCAACGACATGAAGTGAGTTATCTCATTAGATATGCATAAGTGAATAACTATAGACTTTTGGTCGTATAACATTTAATATAATTGCAGGTTCAACCAAGCAAAATGATGGAACGATTTATACAACATCTTCAAACAAAACTGTTAGTAGCACTGATTTAAGAGGAACGATCTGGTTTATCAACTTTAGAGATTGACCTCAATCTAAGTGGATGATAGGTACTCTCTTTAGCCCTTGATTATTATTATTATTTATTTTTTAAAACCGTTTTAATGTGAATATTTTTTATGCGTTTGATTTAAGAACCGTAAGATTTTTTTATCAAACTTCATAACATATTTCCATTAAAGAAGCCATAAGTTTGAATTAATAAAGATATTCTTTGGCTAAGTATTACACTTTTATAAAAGAGAAGTAGTCTTCATTGCAGTTCTAAAACTTATAGAAGTACTTTTGCAAATGGTTGCATGTAATCTAAATATCTGCTGTAATTTTGTGTTTCAGCCTGCTCTGTTATATATTATAGCAGTTGTTATTGGGTGCTCATTGCCTTTGGAATGGGGGAGGTCAAACCGGTAAGCTTCGATTTGCTGTACATATTTTTTTTTTCATTTGGTTTTAGAAGATTTGTAGCTGAAGTGGCAAAATGGGCGGGCTACGATATAAATATGATCAAAATAGATTTAAGTCAGCTTGGACATTCAGTCAAATTAGACCGTGTTAGGTTAGGTTGTATAGATCTGCATCCACTTTTTTGTTCTCACTTTTCATAAACATGATTATAGAAAGGACAAACTACTGGGAATGTAAATAAACCTTAATATAAGGTCATCGAGTGAGGATGCGAATTCGTAGTTAAAACGACCTGTTACGCAGCGAGTGTGTGGGTAGCATATGTTCAGATATTCTCAAGAAACAATCGAGCCCAACAGTAACACTCCCCGAGGTTTGATCTATTGCTCTATTTATTCATTTGTTATACTTAAAACCCCTTATTAGAATGAATAGTTTTGGGTTAATATGTGATGGTGGTATGTAATAACGTGTTGCATGTGTTTGCAGATATTGACAATGTTGACAAGTCCATATATGAAGCTACTACTTGTAACTGGACACATAAGTATGCAGTTCGCTGATATTCAAAGCATGTTAGTTTTGGTCTTTTATTTATTTTTAGCTAGAATAACATTTTTCTTAGTTGTTTATGGAACTCGAATAACATTTTGTTAGTATTGAACATCTTTGATAGAAATTTTTAGTTTTATTTGTGTTTGCATCCTGATTATGTAAATATTGTGTAGAAAGATTTTTCAATAATTTCTTTTGCAAAAAAAATTTGGCGACCAAAAAGCGGTTGCAAATCAAGTCGCAAGATTTGCGACCGCAGGTGTGGTAGCAAGATTTGCGACTGCAGCCTTGGTTGCAACAATTTGCGACGGCAACAGTGGTTGCAACTTTTGCGATCGCAACAGTGGTAGCAAGATTTGCTACGGAACAGCGGTTGCAATGGTAACAGCGGTCGCAAAGCGATCGCAACAGAGCAATTGCGACCTGCGTTTTTCCGACGACACTTTTGGTTACAAAACGGTTGCAACAGCGCAGTTGCGACGGTTTTGTGACCAAAACGTCGTCGCAAATGCCTGGTTTTCTAGTAGTGGTATACTTACCTTCTTACATATATCTGTTCTCGTAGAAATATAGAAGCGAAAATAGTCACGACGACTGTGTTTAAAGGATTGAACATCGCTGAAAACATAGGACCCCTTTTCTGGACGATCCACGATTGCGCAAATATGGAAATTCCTGAACCAGCAGTTGCCTGATCATGATTAAACATCCAAGTAAGGTGTCATTAATAAAACTTCAAGCATGAACATTAATATTTAGTTAACAAATGATTTAGTTACCGCATATAGCAAAGATCCAATTTGAAAATTTGAGGTAACTTTCCAAGCTTCCAAGTATGGGTCCGTAAACAATATAATCGTACCAGATTGCATTGTCGTCAAAAAACACATCCAAGCAGATAATGATAAGTGGTCAGGATAGCTTTTAGTGACCTGTACCTGTTATAGTTTAACAAACTTCAGTACTAAAATAGCATGCATAATACAAATATGATGATTCGTTCATGATGAAGCACAAATTAATGTACATTCGTTGTATATAGAGTGTTGTATACCTGAATAATTAGCCAAAATGACCAGCAACAACTGCTGCCAAAGATACATAAACAGCCCAGAAGCCAAAGGTTATCATTAATTTCAGTTGAATTTAACAATAGAGAATTTGAAAAAGGCAAGTGTGCATTTAGAAGTTTAGGGCCTTTGATGAGTGCCATTGCAGCCGCACTTGTGACACAAACAAACGTCCCCAGTATCTTCGCTATGGTTCTTATGCTTCGTATATTAAATGGTTCGTATCTACAAATTAATTATTATGTCTGTTAAAATCAAATAAGATTGTGATGCTTGTATGCATAATTATAGAGAAAATTGAATTACCCAACAATTGAGGCTACAACAAAGGTGATGGCAGGAACAAGATTGAAAATGGCACTTCCAGCTGATGATGAGGCCAAGTACAAGCCTTCTAAGAATATCATTTGGCTGATTGTTATTCTGAAAAGAAAAATAGTACAAGAAAAAATAAACTTTTATTAAAGTAAGTGATTTCTTGTAGTTTTACTTCATAAATTGTCGCAAGTGGCTAGTTAATTAAGTGAATATATAGGAGATTTGTTTTTATTTATAGATGGTACGTACTCTAGTAAACTTATAAGTTTTTATAGGAGTTTCTTGAATCATGTTTAGTTCCTGGCTAGTTTGCTACCAACACTACAAACATGTTTCAAACACGCCCTATAAAGACTTATCAATTTCCTAGACAACCTACAATAGAAAAGATCTATTTGTAGTATTTTCTTAGAGAAAACATAAAGATGCGGATTATACGCATGTTTGTTTTATGCTTCCCTACGGCCAACTTACAACCCATATTCATGTCATTAGATCACGTCACAAGAAATATTAGAGGCTAAAGAATAAGAAATCACGGCTTACCCGATTAAACCAGCAAGAAAGATCAACCAAAAGCTTTTCCATCCGATACAACATCTCGTCGTTTTACTCCAACCATACAAAAACATATGTATATAAAATCAGCAAAGGTGTAATGTTTAATTCTAAGATGGCCTGCTTATAATATGCATACCACTAATAACTGGTTTATCTACAATACTTCAGGACGATATTTAAACTTTACCTTGAAAAGTAAGCGATTGGAGTAGTGATCAAAGTGGCAATGGCTTGTCTATAGAAAACAAAAACTCTAGGGTTCATGCCTTCTAAAAGAGAAGCTCTTGTTGTTATGGAGACTGCTCCATATGTAAATTGCATCACAACCATAACAATTACAGGCTTGTAAGACTCTATATGCCCCATTTTTTACCTTTAAAACTTATTGTGTTTGTAATGTGATTGTATTACTCCACAAAGTTGAAACTTTACTACTACTCTCAAAAGTACCTTTATATATATAGTCACAACACAGTTCAAGAGTTAGGTATTTTTAATCTCGGGTACCTAGTCTTTGAAAATTTCAAACTTTAGTCCTTATCATATATATGCGTCAACTTATTCTAGTTATTATAAGATTGATATTGTTTTCTTTTAGCGACAACTCTAATATGCAAAATGAATAAATTTAAAAAGATTGTTCGTTCCAAAATGATATATCATATGTGCGCGGTACAGTTTCATGTCTTAACCTGTTCCAAAATGATATATCATATGTGCGCGGTACAGTTTCATGCCCTAACATCAGCAATGGTGGACAGGGAGATCGAATTTAATGACCAAGAGTGTAGATTTTACAAATAAGAATAAGAAATTAAATGGATCTAGAACCATAATCAATGATGTTAGGGCTTTACATAAATCTATGATCAGTGAGCCTATAGTGTGTTAAAAAAAGGTTATAAGGTTCATACAACAAGGCATTATTATTCGTCTTATTATCTAATTTTTGCTATTTGAAGTTTGCTATACAGTAGAAACTCTAAATTAATACTCGATTATTTAATAAACTCTCTAAGGTAATATTTTTTGCCGGTCCCGACTCGGGGATATGGTACTAAATTAATAATTCATTAAAATTATAAGATAATACATTTTTAATAATTTCTTTAGACCCCATATAAAATATAAATTAATAATTCCTTATATATAGCATATTACATGAATGATTTATGAAGGGTTCTTGAAAAATGACTCAATTGTCTTTTGTTTTTTGTTGGAATCAATTTCCCCTTGAATCTCGTCTCTAATTTTTGCAATTGCTATGAACCCATTCTTGCAATTGCTTTTGAGTGAACCCATTCTTGCAATTGCTTTTGGGTGAGACTTGGATTATCCTTGTTGTGCTTGCATAATGCTTTTCGAATCTCGTCTGTCATTGTTGTTTTTTTCACACATTTAAGATGGGAAGCCATGTTGTGTGTATGATTTATTTGTGTTAACCTATTTTGATCTTGTATTTATATAGAAAATATTTTTAATGTCCATAAAGTGATACATTGAACACAATAAGCATGCATTGTATATAATAATTAAGTGAAAGCTTGAAAGGTGTTTGTAAACTAAGTATTCTACTATAAATTAATAAAATATTAATTAATATATAAATTAATAATTATTAATTTATCGATTAATTAATAACTCTTTTAATTAATAAATTTTGGTGTTCCCAAGTGTATTATTTTATAGAGTTTCTACTGTAATCAATTTGTAATGTTCGGATAACCGCATTCTTTTCCTGATGTTTGATTATTAGGGATCAAATAGGCAGTTTCGGATAATATTATTGTCATTGTGTACAAGACATCTTTTTTTATGCATAAATGTACATTTTGGTAACTTTTATATTAAAAGAGTAAATAATCAATTTTCTTTTCAATGTGTATGTACTAAGGACTGCTGTAATTTTTTGTATTTGTAGGTTGACAGATTAATAACTGAGCTTAAACTGCCGACAAAATATGCTTATCATAAGTTAAGACGTACATTGAAGCCATCAATAACCACATTACAGTCTCTTTGACAGCTGGCAATGTCCATTTCATCGATCCAGCAGCTGGAAACTTTATGTTTCGCTGGTGGTAGTGCAGGACGGTGGTTCAAAACTTCAATCATTTGCTAAAATGTATGGTAAGTTTGATGGAATACCTTTTAATGCAAACAAGTTCCCATCTAGACTTTGGAGAGGTTACTATTATGACCGTGCTACTAGAACCTTTTATAACAAAAAAACTCGCAAGTGGGGGGCAGAACGGTCATTTGTACAGTTTATTTTCGGACTGCTTTACCAAATTTACAGTCAAGTTATTGGAGAACATAAAAAGAGTGTGGAGACAACAGTAGCAGAATTTGGTGTTACTTTAAGCAATACTGCCTACAGGTTGAATGTTAGACCTTTGCTTCGATTAGCGTGTAGCCCGGTTTTCGGGTCGGCTACTGGGTTCACCAACATGTTTCACCTCACCCCGTTTGCTAAAGAGGCCACATCTAAAAAAGTTGGCCATGCTTTCGTCGGGCCTAAAAGTTCAAGAATCTACACTGCCATGTCAATTGTGACATGTCCGGTCCACTTATGGACAGCATTACCAGACTGTATCCAAAAATCTGACTGCAGCTTTGTTGATGCACATGGAAGGGTAGCGGTGAAATCCATAGGGGCCAGATGATTCGTGTTCTTGGAGAAGGCTATTCACCTGATGATGAAGAAGAAGATATGACTCTGAAAGAAGTAACAAAACTATGGGCCTATCAAGCCGGTTACAGGATACTTATTACAGGATACTTGCACATTGATTAAGATTTTAGGTGTTGCAATGTTATGTTTTTGCTATCCAGAAGCCATTTTAAAGAAAGTATTATTAGTTCTTTTATCAATTAAATTTCAAAACGCATCATCTCTCTCTCATTGTATATTCTTAATGTATAGATACAAATAAGGAGCTTTTATGGATGTATAGTAAGTTAATGATATATTTATACCACTGCGTATCGATATTTACATAATACAATCACCAACCACCATATTGAACCAATGCTGCCACAATAACAACTACGGTGAAGTTGCCTGTTAAGTTTTTCGAATGAAATTAATTGTTCCACACAAGAAGATCAACCATTCAACTTATTATAAGCACGGATACAACAAATCATTAAAGGCTTTATATATATATATATATATATATATATATATATATTAGTGTAATTGCATAAAGACACCTTTGTGGTCATTCCTCCAAAGGCTAGACATGCCATGCCTTGTTGATGTTAGAGGGCTCAGCCCAAGATTCGAAAGGCTAGTTAATGAAAATAACTTCATTCACGCATACAACCGCGAACCGAGGGGTTCGGTATGAACGTACCAGGGCCGTCTCTAAAAAACTTTATAAATTTAGGGGCCATGTGCAGCTAGAAAAAATGGACCCCTAATATGTAAACTTGTCTATACGAAAATGAGTGTCTAAAATATATACTTAAGAAAATTATAATGTAAAAAAAATTAATTTGTTACCATATCCTACTATTTTTTTACCAAGTTATAAACAATGGAAATTAAAAAAAAATCAGCTTAGCTTAGGTAAATAAACTAATAAATATACATCATATAATAACTATTAGTGCCTATTTTGTATAGACTTACTTTAAGTCTGGATTTAACGTTGTTAACATACTATTATAATTAAAATTGGTAAATTGAAAGTCTATTTTTTTACATTGATAAAATAGGTAATGAATGGTTAAAAATTCTACACTTAACAATATAATATCATTATTAATATTTTATACTTTTCATTAAAGGAAAACATAGAAAGATGTGCAATACATCTTCATCTTCCCTTTCTCGGCTCCAACTTAACTGCCGCTGTAACCTCACGGAGTAACAGTGAATTGGCCGGAAAAATTCCCCGAGAAAGTTTTCAAAACTTACAGGCCCTCTGAAATCATGGGCCCCGTGCGGCTGCACGCCTCGCACAGGGTCTGAGCCGGGCCTGGGACGTACAATCATTTTCATAGGATGTGAGTTCCACGTATATAACCACCGGGTGGTTTGGTTGGATTCAGGGCAGGGAACGACTAAGACACGGTTACGTATTACTTGAGAGATTTCGGTCTTGATGTCGATCATGCGCCCAAGTTAGTTGGTTGTTTTTTGTACTCTGTTGGTATTTTGGCATCAAGATTCAGGCTTTGTGATGTATATACAACATATGGAATATGACTTCCAGAAGAGTTAGCTTGCCCTTCCACTTGAATCACTTATTGGGCTATGTAACAACGCAAATTGCAATGGGCCTAAATGCGCAAGGGAATGACCTTTTAGGCTATAGGCTACAGCTTGTTCATGCACTCGGTCCGGATAGGCCGCCGGCTACAAGTTTACACATACAGATCTCATTTCCAGAATTTCTCGAGAGAGACGGAGTAGTTGACTCGTCAACAAATGGGAAGTCTCTTATGCGTGGACCAGCTACAAACACCAGGAGTACCCGGGCCGTTTTTGTTTCTTTCGGATCTTGAAGCTCGCTATGAAAATATGTTTGTGGCGCCTAAGGTGACATACATGAACTTGGATTTTCTTCCACCGTTTCCAAATGTTTTTGGAGATAATTTCGTTTTTCAGTGTTTTTGGAGATAATTTCATTTTTCAGTGTTTTCTACATTCAAGCCATACCGGACACCTGTTAGCTGAAGACGCGTATGACCGAACCCGAAGAGCTAATGCTGGTCGAAGAGCCCATATATTACTGAGGCTGAGATTATTTGGAATCAGACCTGATTCTACCGCGTATGAGTATCTTTCAACCGTGCCAAATGACCGTATCCCACAAGAAGCACTCGCTCTTGTGGAACCTTGTTTGTTGAGAGCCTTTGATGGGTTTGTTGAGTTTAGTGCCTTAATAAACCTACCAGTTGAAGACCCAAATCTTTGGAGAGGTTTGATTTTGAGATTTGATGTTCAAACTCGAGAATGGGATGGGTGGATGGAAGAGATGCGGGTTGGTAATGGAACAGTGCAAGGACCAATTATCAGCATGAGAAATGGAATCACCCCTCTATTGTTAGTATTAGCTAGTACTGTGAGGATTGGAAACATAGATATTCATTTCCAGTAGTTAAAAGAAGATGTATACTTAGATCTTTTAGTTAGATCAGGGATCGTTAATATCAGACATATTAAATAGCTATATAGTATGAAGTCATGCATACTTGTGTTGTCATGTGTGGACTATTTTAGTTTTTTTGTAAACATGCATTAGATCGAGTCTTACCACTAATTGAGTCAAAGAGCCAGCCAAAATATCAGTTTTGTATCAGTTGGTTCTTCTCTATCTCTAGCTAGGTTATTGAGTTTCTAAATCTTAAATATTTTTTCTTTTTATATATAAAATACCTGTAACAAATTAGTCAAATTGATCATAAGCTATATATAATCACACAGTACCACCGCAAATGGTCTCAATGTTTTGACATAAAATCATGACTAAGATATATACCAACCTAGCTTGATGATTCATTTCTTGATCTATCACTGATATATAAAGTGAGCACTCTACCCAACCTAGCTTGTACCTACATATATGAAGAAACATGAAACTAACCCGGGGTAGGCTTAGCTTGATATCTCAACCGAGACTGGATAGTCATCAATCTAACCTGTGGTGGGCTCAGATTAATGTTTTCCGGTCTCCATGATGAACGAACTCACACCTCGATCTTCTTTTCCGGCTTGCTCAAGACCTGCCATGGAAGGCGGGGGAAATTGGAGGTGACTGCTAAGAGTTTCCTCTTGTTTACAGACAAAAAATATGTGGGAGGCCAAGGGTCCTTTCGCAATGGAGATGAACATCCATTATATAGGGAACCTCATGGCATACCATCATGAAACCCTAACCTTATGGGGCCAAGCCCGGTTAGGGGTTACCTCCACACCCCCAACCCATTGGGCCTTGGTTAGTACTAATAATGTAAAATAGTTAAATACAACACGTAACGTAATAAGTGACGGTCGTACCTAGAGGTGTACAAAACCGTTTTTTTACCCAAACCGGTTCGGTTTGTAAACCGAACCGTTTCTTAAAGCCTTTTTGAAAACCGGTTTGGTTTGAGAACCGGTTTTAGTGCGCAAAAACCCAAACCGGTCTGAACCGGTTTGGTTCGGGTCTGAACCGGTTCGGTTTTAAACCTCTTTTTTTGTGGATTGGGCTGCAGCCTGCAGCAGTGGCTTTCTGGTGGGCCTGCTCTCTGAAATATAAAGTCTGGATTAGGAGGCTGCCAACTTGGTTAATTGTATGTTACAGTATGTGAGTTTTCATTCATTTAGCCGGTAGTGACTCCAAGTTGGCGGTTACATAATATTTAATAAAACCATAAATATTGTTCCAGAAATAAACAAAAGTCCAAAAAAATGCAGAAATAGAAACCAAACAAAAAGAAAAACTAAAAATGCATGTTTTCATTCATTTAATAATGAATTGAGTTGGAGTACTTGAAGTAGCCATTTGAAAGTGAATAAATAGTGTATTTTTATTATTCAAGGCAAAGTTGTGAATAAGAGTGTTGTTTTGTGACTTATGAATAAAGAGTGTTGTGTCTCTTAAATACTAGTTTCAAGTATTTAACGGTAAAAAAAAAACTTTCGAAAAACGGTAGCATTACCGTTGCATCTGCATGTATGCTAATTATGAATACTATTGTGAATTGTCTTAGTAGTTCCTTACCTACCTATTTGTTACACTGTATGCATGCTTTCATGGTTTAAGCTTCTAGTAAAGTTATTTTAAATGTTATCTACTTTTGGACAATTGGATTTGGTGAAGCCCAAAGAGGCAAAGAAGCATGCAGCATCCATCTGACCACAATAAAAAACATATACGCATAGGACCTGTTTGAACCTCTTTGGAACGGTTTCAACCCGGTTTTTAACCCGGTTTGTTAAGCAAAAAATGAGAACCGACACCCAAACCTGTGGGTTGGGTCGGTTTAGGGGCCGGTTTGAGTCAACCCGGTTCGGTTTTGAAACCGGGTTTTTTGTACACCTCTAGTCATACCTGGGGTTTAGTAACCTACCTCCACAATATATAATAACATCAATTAACAAGAATCCACAGTTAGATCAAAATTGGTTTAGCCATGCCAAAATGAGTTTACAAAAAGTAACTGCACAATAAACATGAGATAAAGCTTCATACTTAATTTGTGAGTCAAACTAAATGCAAGTCAACAATGCCATTGTTTCCGTTTTCTTTCTTACAAAAAAAATAAAAAAAAACGACATATTTTCTTACAACTTTACAAGATGAATTTTTATTATGTTACTTAAGAGGACCAACATGATGTTCAAGTCACATACTAAAATAAGCATTAATTTGAGTCTTTGACCAAACAAATTTACCCCAATAGCCGGCAAATTTATGCAGCTGGTCAATTTAATTGGTAATTTGTACGTCAACAATGATCATTTTGGTAATTTTCCCTATTTGTAAATTAAGCATCGGATAAGTATTGCTTGTATCAATGTTTTAAAAACCGGTATTTTACTTGTATCGGATTAGATTAAAAAACCGGAATAGGGTTATATACATTCTCATTGTGAGGAGGGGTCATTTGAGCGTATCTAAATAGAAACCGGTTGTACCAGGAGGTTCAACCGGTTGAATAGTTTACCTTATAATTTCCTATAAATGTAACTTCAATCCAAAAATAACCAAAAACTATATGATTTCTATAACAAAAAATAATCTTAAAGTTAATTCATATTAAAAAAGTAATGCAAAAACACTCAATTTAAAAAACAATAATTATAAAGTTTACACGTTCGAATGTTAATTGTTGGATTAAAAGTAATTTTGAAAAAATATAAGCCGTAAATATCAAAAAATTCTCGGGCTTAAAACCGGTTTGCCGGTAAAAACCGGTATTTTAGACAAAAACCGCCGGTACGATGTTCAAACAAACTAGTCAAAAATACCGGCCTACTGTGCGAAATCCGGTTCAACCGACCGGTTTGAACCGGTTTTTAAAACACTGGCTTGTATTAATCAACCTAAATGAAATTAGTTATAAGGCCATGGGGTATAATTTACCCCATCTTAACTTCAGATAAGCTTAACATCACTTATTTTTCTCTCTTTCACTCCATCTCACCTAAATGAAATGGTTTAATTATTTTAACTTTATCTCATTTCTATTAATTGTTAATTTAATATATTATTCTTCGCCTTTTAACCCGTTAAAAGCATAATCCAGGACCCCTTTGTAACAAATTTAACACAAGTGGAGAGTGGTTTAATCAATCTTTAAAGTGTCATGTCATTTTAACCTATGTTGGGGCTAGAGTATACCACATGACCTAATTTTCTAATAAGTGATGATGATAAATTTTGACCTAGGTTCTAGACTTGATTTTAAGATAAATTTTGAGTGTCCTTGTTCCCCTATTTGTTTATTGAACTAAATCTTGGGCAACCTTTCATCAATGGCGAAGGTTTTAGATTCATAATATAAGAGTCTGAATATCTCTTACTAATCATGACTGATTAAATTACCTTTGCATTGCAATTCATTTATGTTAAAAGTTCAACCGTATAATTTAATGGAACGAAAATGTAGATGTGTTATGAAAACAACGTAGCATAATAAGACCAAAGTCTCATTTTTATATTTAGAGAACCGTCACAACATTTTGGTTGGCACTTGGGGATTATAATCGTTGGTTGCTATTCAGCTTTTCAACGAGATAAACAACAAGAAGAATTTTATGTGGTTTTGGCTTGTAGCAAGAATTAAAAAAAAAATACAACGTAGCCGGTAATTTCAAAATGTGAATTTATCGGCTAATTAGGTGATATTCGTCTAATTATCTGGACCCATTTATCAACATCAAACCTGATATATGAATGAGGATCAAATACAAGTTGTTTTTATCCTATAAAAGTATAACTAGAAAGTGATTTGTACACTTGATCAAGCTAAATCAATGGCTCGGATGATTGGGTATCATATAAACATAATCCAGACCATCCGTCTCGTTCATATAAAATGACGTGTTGATGAAATTCATGAGGATGGCAACAATTATCAGTTAACCGCAAGAGTATAACATGTGAATTAGTGTGACGCATAGTTGATTGATAATACATAATTAGAATAACTCGAATATATTATTTGACAAGCCCACAAAATACATTCAATTATTCACGCTAATCAAACATATTCATTATTATTATTAGGACTATTGGTTTTTATTGGTCCCAAGTATTTCATTTTTGCCGGCGCTGGTCCCAACTATCACTTTAACTGCCAACGGTCCCAACTTTCACACATGTGTCTGCCACCAGTCCACGACTAACCGAGTACTAACTCCGTTATGTTTTAGATGACGTGTCCATCCTACGTGTTAAAAAACCTTGACGTGGCTGCCTGCGTGTATATTAATAACAAAAAACCCAATTTCCTTTTCTCTTTTATGTTTTGTCTCCAGTCCCAGGCCCCCCGTTTCCCGGCGTTGCTCTCCGGCTGCTGGAATCAGTAGCTACGTGTCCACCCTATTATCTCCTCCTTTACAAAATGCTTCCAAACTTCAATTTTATTCATCCCCAAACACCCCTCACCATATGGCCGTCGCCGCTGCCGCTGCTGTCACCGTCGCTTCTGCCACCACCACTCTTCAAAAACATCCGGTCACATTTCAATCTCGATACCCACAAATCCATTCCGTCAATTCACCAACTCTCTCATTCTTCGGCGGCCTCAGGCTCCGTGACCTAACCATCAAAACCAAACCCAGATCTCACCACCTTCCACAGTCAACGCCATCGCCGCCTTCCATGGCCGACTCCACCATCGCCCTCGACAGCCGATGGATTCGAGTTCAGTTGAGGCGACGGAGAGGGTGTCTCGGTCGGAGAGTTTGGTGAGGCTGCCAATCAACACATATAAATTGGGTTTTTTGTTATTAATATACACGCATGCAGCCACGTCAAGGTTTTTTAACACGTAGGATGGACACGTCATCTAAAACATAACGGAGTTAGTACTCGGTTAGTCGTGGACTGGTGGCAGACACATGTGTGAAAGTTGGGACCGTTGGCAGTTAAAGTGATAGTTGGGACCTGCGCCGGCAAAAATGAAATACTTGGGACCAATAAAAACCAATAGTCATTATTATTATATATAACAATTAGAAAGTTTGGTGCCGCAAAGCCCCCATTGGGCCACTTTGCGGCACCGTATTGGGTGAGTTTTTTTTTGTGTGTGTTTGTTTTGTTTTAGTTTTGTCTTGTAATGAACGTAACAAGAACTAACCGAATGTCCATTTTGTTTTTGTTCTTTTTTATTATTTTGTTTTAGTTACGGTACCATGCATGAAACCGGCCGAATCGCCTAAAGTCACCGCGTTTTGTTTTAGTTCCAGTAATGTGAATGTTGATTTTTTTTTTTGTTCTAGTAACGTAATGAACATCATGAAAACCGACCAAATTCGCGTAGACTCACCCATTCAAGGTCCGGGATCGATAACGGTCGAGTTTTACTGATCGACTCCACGCCATTGATCCACCCCAATTTTTATAATTTTTTATTTTATTTTATTTTTTGTCTTAGTTCCGATATTAGTGCAAAATTAACTAGGGTAAGCACATGTCTAATTATCCACACATGGGCTCTTGTTGTTAGGGGTGCAGTACCGGAAAATATAATCCAAACGGAAAAAAATAGTTTAGTAAGTTATAGTTATACATACATGATGAGTCGGTTGGTTTTCAGTTTGACTACCATTGCCGTTAAATCTTCATTATTCCCTCGGTCTTCTTCATCTCCATTTCACCTCAATATATTTAAATCTTCTTCTTCTAGGGTTTGCAGAATGTCATCATCATCACCGTCGCCTTCCTCCGCCATTGATTTCCTCACTCTTTGCCATAGCCTTAAGGTATTATTATTATTCAACACTATGCGTTATCCGTTTTAGGTTTCCGATCGCATTCTTAGGTTAATTGATTGGTAGGTAAATACAATTGGAATTGTGAAGCCCTAATTTGTGAAATAGGTTGATGCATGCATGTTACAAACCCTAGGTTTACAGGTTATTGGTGGTTAGAATGATTTATTGATTGCGGAAAGCTGTATATAATCTAAATGAAGTAAGTAGAAAATGTTGATGGTGTTTTCATTCATTGTGGTTAATGATTAACCAAATGTGAATTGTATGTGGATCGAACTATGTATAATCATGTTTACTTTTTAGGTTTCGGATTGTATTGTTATGTATGTTATGCTTATGTTTAGTTTATGTGGTGTGTGTGATGAAATTTGTGTAAAGTAATTGAAAGATAAATTGTGTCATAGTTATCAAAGGCGCTAGGCGCACTCAGGGTGCATAGGCCTCGCTTAGGGCCTAGGCGCAAGGCGTCAAAAAAGTGAGGGCCTAAGAGAAAAAAAAATGCAGTTAAATATAAATATTAAATATATTATGTATTAGAAAAAAAATTACTATTCTTCATATAATAAACAAAAGCTGTTATATAACATTTAAATTTTTTTGATAGTACCAAAAGTTCTAAAAGAGTCAAGATCCAAATGTAATTCCAAAACTTGAAAACCAAAAGTTCAAAATGTAATTAATAGCAAAGGTTCAAATGATCATTGTTCTTGATCGTTCATCAATACCGATAAAGGTGTCGTCAACTTTAAAAGGCGAGCGCCTAGGAACTAAAAGCGCATATATGAAAATGGGCCTAGGCGCAAGAAGCGAGGGCTTTTAATAACTATGAATTGTGTATGAGTTGAAGAAGACTGTTGTTTGATAATTATTTATTAGTTATTTGTGTGCCTGTTTGTCTGAGTTTGACTTATAATTAAAGCCCTAAATTCACAAGCTAGGATGCTTAGAAACCCTAAGTTTACAAGTGATGATAGTGGCAGAAATGATATCTTGATTGCACAAATTGAGTAACTCTAATAAACCAGTGAAAATATTGATGGTGTTTTCTTTCATTTGTGTATCATAGACTTGATTTACATATAGCTTGTGTGAAATTGAAATATAAATCCCTACAGATTATGAAGTTGTTTTCAAGGATGAGTGCCTTTCACTCTCATAATTGATTTCAGCTCCAATAAAGTTTGAAATATGTTGTATTTATGTTAAATTATTGTCCGAATCAGCTGATAATGATTGATAACTGATAACTAGTGTCACACCTATCATGACTTTTATGTATTTTTTAAGCCATTTGAGTTCCTATTGTTCGACTTATCTAGTTCTGCTGGTCTTTTTCACGTGTGGTTATTGATGTATTTATTTCAGTCAACTAAAAGAGCAGGATGGGTGAAAAGAGGCATTGCTGGCCCTGAATCTATTGCGGACCACATGTATAGAATGGGGTTGATGGCTCTTATTTCTAATGACACTCCTGGAGTCAACCGAGACAGGTTACTGTTTTTCTCGTTAAATACATATTAATCTTTATTTACTTGGCTTAAATTTTAATCTTGTTGGTTTCATCTTGCAGGTGTATAAAAATGGCCATTGTGCATGATATTGCAGAAGGTAGTTAGCAACTTAGCATACTATCATCAAATAGAGTATTTATAACGTATTTGGATTTGTTTTTTGGATAGCAATTGTTGGTGACATCACACCCTCGGATGGGGTCCCAAAGGCGGAAAAAAGTCGGCTTGAGAAAGAAGCAATAGAACATATGTGTAAACTTCTAGGTGGGGGGCCACGAGGTGCGTAAATACTCTTGTTACTGGTATAACAATTTCATAGGCATTTTGGTAATTTCTTACTTGCTGTAGCGTATTACAGCTGATGAGATGCACGAGTTATGGATGGAGTATGAAGAAAATTCTACAAATGAAGCTAAGGTAGTTAAGGACTTTGATAAGGTATGAGTTCATATCTAATAACATGGAAGATATAAAGTTTATATTTTTTTGTATAAAACTTCTTTTGTAGTGTATTAACTGATGTTAGTGCTTTATCCATTCAGATTGAGATGATACTTCAAGCTTTGGAATATGAAAACGGTAAGTTGTTTTTAAAATATTACCATAATCAATAATATCAGTCTGATATGTAACATTGAGGAAATGATTCATTTGTGTATTATTTGTAATAATTTTCTAAGTTGATAAATGGTTTTTTATATGCAGAACAAAACAAAGACTTGGAGGAATTTTTTGAGTATACTGCAGGTATGGAAATTTGATCCATTTTTGTTATAAAACAATCTCACATGTTACAGAAGGTTACTTGCATTTAACTCTATATATAACATACCACGTTGATTATTCTAAATCTAGCTAAACTTTATTTATATATCCATCCTCGTATATTTGACTTTCTTAACCACATATATTGTATTATTGCAGGCAAGTTTCAGACGGACATTGGTAAAGCATGGGCTTTAGAGATAGCATCAAGGAGGAAAAAACAAGGCTAGAGTATGGTTACGAACCACTAGTTAAAAAGATTTTGGTTAATCTCTGCATATTTGAGATGTTATGCATGACACACTTTGATGGGAATCATAATGTTGGCCCTAAAAACGCTTTTCTGCTTACTCTTCTTAGCAGTTTGATTCTTGGGCTTATTAGTTTTTACTTCTGCAGCTGTCTTGTTTCAAAAATGACAGTTTTATTGCACTTTGATCCTAGATTTTGTTGATCATTTTTTAATGGAACCCACTCATAATGTGTCATGCTCATTAATCTTATGCTATTTTCTCTTTTCTGTTCTTGATGCAACAGCAGCAACTCATGCATACATACATGATACACTGATACATGTAATATATACTCTCGGTCTCTTTCGGGTTTTGACCATAAGAATCTTTCGGGTTTTGACCATAAGAAGAAACGTAGAGAAGTGTATGATGCTATGATCAACTCAACTTGCCTCCACTCATTTGGTTAGTGTAAAATATGACTCATTTCGAAATATCGTCATCATGGGTGTAAATGAGTCAAGCCTGAGCATGTCTAATCTCACGCGCAGTTTATTTAACTTAAGAAAGCTCAAGCTTGGCTTGGCTTGTATAATTTATGTGAGCTCTATCTAAAGCTCAAGCTAAGCTTTTGAGTACAGGTAATTTTATATATGTATGCATTTATAATTATGTATGTATATATATGGTTAAAATTTTAACTTGATACTTGAAATTATTAAACTGGCTCATGCTTTAGCAAATCCATAGCTCATTATTCGCCCCGCTTATTTAGTTTAAAAACAATACTTGTCACCTCTAGTACAAGCTTTCATCAATTTGTACAGCATAGAAGGCGGTTATAATTGTGCACTCATGATTCGAAGATATAGATTCTCGGCCTAATGATCGGTACATTCTTTCGCTAAAACCAGTTCAACGTGCTCAAGTTTGTATTTTGTAACAGTTCACAAGTAATCAAGATAGTTAAAAAAAAAAGAAGATTTAGTCTATTAATTTCAAAACCGAATGTTGGCAAGATACAATATTATTACAACAATAACGCTTGATGCGCTTATCTATCTATGCATCCGAACTTCAAAAATCTTTGCCGCCAATTTCAACCTTATGTGTTCCATATAAAGAAGGTGGTCACGTGATCATTGTTTTACCTGATCCACCAACTTATGTAAGAAATAAAACAAATATCTAACAAAACCTAATTTGTTCATGCTTGTACCACATGATCATTGTTGTATTTGACCCTTTGACTTTGACTTTGACTTTGACCTCCCTTCCCTGCTATCATTTCTGCATGTTGCTCAAGATACTCACTGCTGTTCATTTCTGTCAGCCTGTTATTTATTTTCAACATGTCAAATACGTTGACTTTTCAAGGTCAAACCTTTAAAATCTTGAAATGGAATCGGTTTTGTTAGACCAGCTCTTGAAAGTAAAAACAAGACGTACCTGCTAATAGTGCGATCTTTTGCAAACCCAAGTTCGTTATCAACACAAATGTCATAATCGTCATTTTTTCTTGACCTTGATGAGGTTCTAGGGGCCCTACTTTGAGCATCAGAAATCGTCACAATTCTTTCAAAAAGTTCAAAAGGAGTCCCCTCGGCTGTACACATTAGTCTCGCCTTATTCTCATACATGACCTGCATGCATATTATTCTGTTATTATTATTACAAGTAAGCACACTGTGAAGTTTGACTACAAAAAGTGATCGACGAGATACTAACATCAACAAGAGTGACAAATCGATAGGCTGCTGTTCTGTTGTGGAGCCCAAATATTGGTACGTCATCCAAAGCCAAGGTATGAAATTTCTCTATCATTAAAATTATTTAAATGTCATGTAAAAATAATAATTAAAAATATCATAAATTAATTGATATACTTACTACATAATCCAAAATAGTCAGCAGCACCAAGAGGTTTGTCACAAAGTTCTTCAAAAGGGAAATATGCACATCCATTAGCACCCAACGGAACCTACCAATTGCAGATAATGAGTAAAATAAAGTCACTTAAAAATAATATACATTTCATATAGCATAAACTCAAATAATAAGAAACCGAACATACTTGTAATTTTCGGCCCATAACAACTTCCACTTCATGGGGTTGAGGCGTATGTTGTTCCCCAACCAATTCTTTAAACTTTTGCATAAGAAAATCAGACGAATTGCTCTTTACAAAGTAGAAACCTTCTTCGGCCTAAGTTTAAAGTAAAACAATACAGGATTTAAGTTAAAGCATATATTTTGAAAAAGGTAATATTTTAAAAAGAGAGTGAAAAAGTTTGCATTTTTACCGAGGTCCTCTTCCGGTAATCTATTAATGAACCAATTTCATGTACTACACATCTTTCCTGCACTCGTGAAACAAAAACACAATAATTAACAAGAAAAATGGTTAAAATAAAAAAAGTCAAAATTAGTGAAATTACCTTAACGGTGGCGATAAATGGTAGAAAAAGGTCTCTTTGCAATCCACCTTCATAAAGATTGTCGGGAGCACGATTTGATGTAGCAACAAGTATCTATACTTCCATCACAAACACAAAAATACACCGTTCAGTTTTGTTATAAACTTATAATGGAACACAAGCAAAAAAAATAAGAATATGTATAAATTGTTAGTTACTTACAGCACCATTGTTAAAAAGATGGCCAAATAAACGGTTTAGTATTAAAGCATCGGCTACATCATTAACCTACAAATAACATAAGTCAACGAAACCCTGGCCACAGAGTTGCATATAATTTATGAAATTCCATCATACCATGAACTCGTCTAAGCATAATAAGATGGATTCATCGGATATCTCTCCTGCAACGACTTCAAGTGGATCAGACACACCTCTGTGTTTCTGCATTGTGAATTACGACCATATTATTAAAGAAAATTTAAGTCATTTCTAAAAATATTAACAAAAAAGTTCACCTCCATCCGTTTGTAAACAAACCAAACATTCAATGAACCATTCGGTGAGAAGTTCGTTAATTTAATAAACGAATGAACATGAACAAAACTTTTTGTTAACACGTCTCGTTTGTTCATCTGTGTTCGGGACGTTCATTTGAATTCGTTTATACTTTTTCGTTTGCGTTCATTTATGATTGTTGATATATATATTTTGACTTTTAGGCCCATTAAAGTTTTATCTAGTTTAAATAACTTTGTAGGCTCAATATACCGTTATTCAAGTTTACTTTTAACTGATTTTTAGCTCAGCTATGTCCGTTCATCTATGTCCACTTAGATTCGTTTGTTTATGTTCATGAACTGGCACGGATGCATTCATTTTCTTAACAAACGGACACGAACAAGACTCCGTTCGTTTAATTCCGCTAGTTTGTTCAGTTAAAGTTAAACGAACAAGCATGCTCCGTTAGTGTTCGTTTACAGACCTAGACTCACGGTGTAGTTTTACAAATATTGGGTCTGGTTAGAAATGCAATATACAGAAAGTAACTTACTTGCAACCGACTATGCACGGTCAGCATAAAGTCATGAAAATGAATCCTCTTTTTCCTCCAATTGCAAGGCCTAATAATTTGAAATCATGTATCAAGATTCTAAACAGCAATATCTTGACTTTTTAAAATGTATATAAATAACAAATTACAGTGCTTACAACTGATCATAAAATAAATCCATTAACATGGTTTTTCCGGTGCCAACGCCTCCGTAAAGATAGAGTCCTTTTACGGGTGAGACCGAAGACTGTGGCATGAGACGGGACCATAACCACCGGCTCCTGTAATCCAACTTAAAACATTAGTAACCAAATGCATAATACAAGTAAAATAAACAAATAATGAAGCTTTGTGACTTTAACTTTAACGTGAATTACAGATTTCGTCCTTTACGTTTAGGGTTACATGCATATCGTATCCTTTAACTTCAATAAGTACAATAAACGTGCATGAAGTTCATATTTGGTCACACTTTCCGTCCTTTCCACTAACGAGTATTAAATTTTCCGTTAACTAAAGTATAAATTACTAAACTACCCTTGCATACTATTTACAAGTTTCAGATATAGTAATGCCAGTCCCTTTTACAGTTTTCAAAACCACAAGTTCAGCATAATTATAAGTAAACAGAGTGTAATAACAATATTTACCTCCCGGCTTTCCCATGATCAGAATAACGATCCAAACGACAAGCATCGGCTGATTCAACAAGCTCATCATACAGTCTCTGGATTTCTTTTAAGGTGCCAATCTGCAAACACACAATAAGAAAACAGTAAAATAAAAAATCATGTCTTTATACTTCCGGTATTAATCGATAACTACCTGAGAATTATCGCCATCATCAAGTTCACCAGACGCTATTCTTCGCTCATACTCCACAAGCGGTCCCGCTTTTTTCACTTCTTTTATAAATATTAAACACAACATAAGTATATATACTCTTAACCACAAATTAATAAAAAAAATCGAACCTTTGAAGTTTACATTAGCAGCATCAGAAGATAAAGTTCTTGAAAACAAAGGGCCCCCACATTTACAACTATTATAAGATGATTTATCATAAATCCCATCATTTAAATTCGATACCAATAATCTTTTTGCGACCCCGGTTAATACTTTATCCCCTTGATGCTGAAAAGCCGATCGAATCGGCCCGAATGATTTGACCAAAGCTCTCCTCATCTTGAATCCAGTTCTTTAAATGTTGAATTACAAATCTTGACCACTTAATAACATAAAAAAAAAACTCTATCCAAATCTAACAATAAACTGTAACAGTATTATTAAATCAATGATTAGTAAAATACATATTCAATTACAGAATCCAATCAACTAATCAATCCATAATTAAACCCCTGTTTTCAAATTTCAACAAAATCAAATGGGTAGTTTAAAAATCAAATTTTTAACTAAAACCCATAACAATTTTAATAATAATAATAATAATTCAATGATCAACCAAACAAGAAAAAAAATAATAAATTGGGGGTTTTTTAATTTTAAGGACACCCAACAGCAAACGATCATAAAGTTATCAACTTTATTATGTAAGAATGAAATTAAGGATATGGGTAATCAAGAACGAACCTGGGTTTGATTGTTGGATCAAGAAATTATTGAAATTTTGGAAATTGAAGTGGTTTGAGAAAGTGGGTATTGAGGAAAAAGTAATAATAATACCCTGTTTTGGATAAATTGGGGATAATGTTAGGATCGATGAAGAACCCTAAATTGGTGGAGATTGTTGGAGAGAGAAGAAGCCTGCTTTCTTGGAATGGAATGGAATGCACGATGGGATCAGGGCTGCTCTGCTATTTGCAAATTGTAATTATTATTCAACAGATAATTATTTAACTTTTTTAATATTATTTCATGGTAAGTGGTAACTTTTTTTTGTATACTAACTTTTAGTATTATTTTATAAAATTTATTAGGATTTGATGTAAACTTTTAAGTTTAAACACAAACAAGTTTTTCTATCCGGCGCAACGTGTTTGGGCAGTTGGCAAAACTCCAGCATTTGAAATACGGACATTGGTAAAACCCAAGCATTACGACAATGAGTCGACTGGAATTCGGTCAGTGTCGGCTGTGTTCATTACAATATAACTATTGATAAAAATTTGAGCGTTTAAACAAAAAAAAAAAATAATTCGCCAAATTAATATATAAAAACATTAACATATAATAAAAACAAAATATTTTAAACGATGTTTATTTGGTTGGCAAACCCAGGCGGTGGTAAAACTCAAACGTTGTGGTTCCGAGCATTAAAACGGTAACTTGACACGAATTCGGTCGGTTTTGATTACGTATGTTACGGTACTAGAACTAAAAAACGAAAAAAAAATATAAAAGTTGAGGTGGATCAACGACCAATTGGGGAGGGTGGTTGTTTGGTAAACTTGCGCATTGGTAAAGCCCGAGCGTTTTCGGTCATGGGCTTTAAATTAGACGCGAGTCTACACAAACTCGGTTGATTTTTTTCAGGTTTGTTATGGTACTGAAATTAGAAGATATTAGCGTTTAGTCAATTTCTATTATGATTATTATGATAACTGAACTTAAAATCAAAATTCATTAACTAATGCGGTGCCGTCATAGGCCACTTGTGACACCAAATTTGTTATTTATATTACAGTAAAGTAGTAGCAGTAGTAATAATAATAATAATAATAATAAGGTTGTATACATGTATAATCCTAAAAAAAACAATAATAGAATAGAGTTACTTCTAATAAATAGGTTTTCAGGGTAGGAAAATAAGTCAATTTGACATCACATTAACCTATATATTATATTAAGCGAAAGTTGTAACATGCACAACACATGTGATTATTATTTTTTAAAGTGCATTTTCATTATTAATCCGTGGCATATTGGCATGATTTGAGGCACATGGGTTTGACCAAAGTTATTAATAAAAAAAAGGCAAAGAATCAATTCACAAAGATATAATTTCACGGGCCTAAGATATCTGTTAGATACAACGTGATTAGTATATGTTAGAGGTTGTATTATGTAATATAAATGAAGTATATAATACAAGATTATACAATTATACCTTCATTACACACGCTTAAGAGTTTAACAATATCACATACAATGTGCGCATACAATACGATGCTCAATCATATTGGGGAGTGGGGAATGATCAAACATGAATTTATTGAATCTATCAAGAGTCCTAGGGTGTTTTTACATTATGTCCAAATTTAGGACAAATATATGTCAAAAAGTAAACTGTATGGGCGAGGGTGAAAGACAAGAGGTAACAATATTGGTTGTTGGATAGGCTATTCTAACATGAAGCGTCATTCTTATTATTTAGCTTTCTTGGTCAGCCATCGGGTAAAGATGGATCTTGAAAGGAAATGGAGACTCGTTGTGAACCAGTTTAAGAGTAAGCTGAACATGTGGAAAGATTAACGTATTTTTTGGTGAAAAAATCAATGCTTGTCAAGTCGTTATTGAGTCGATCACTATTATTTTTTAACGTGTTCAAAGCCCCTAAAACTGTAATTAGCAGTTGGGGGTGGAGATGAGCAAAAAAGAAAATATACATTGGATTGTCGTGGAATCGACTACTAAACCTGAAATTCGAGACTAGCTAGGCGTGAAAATACGAGCCTTGCATTATTGTCTAAATGGTTGTGAGGTTAAAATCCGAAAGACCGAAAAGATCATTATATGAGTGAATATATAATAGCAATTCACAAGATACTGTATGGTGATTGTCAAATAACTGATAATAATAGAATATTAGGAACTTGGTAAAAAAAATTTGTTTAAGGAGTTAGCAGTGTGAATGTTACACTTGTGTAGTTTTGCTTAAAATAAATAAACACCTTGTACAAGATTACATGTTACACTACTCAAACAATTGCATACATTTTTTTAGCTTGAGAAACCCACTAATGAGTCGAGTTTAGAAAAAGAGCTTGAGCTTTCGCGAGCAGTGTTATAAAATTCCCGGTTAGACGTCGATTAATTACTGATTAATCACCGGTCCCAACCCCACTTATTAACTTTGGACTAATTAACCAATGATCAAATCCGACCAAACTCAAGATTAATCATACTTAATCGGTTGTTACCGACAAGGTTTCAACAAAAAATTACGGTTTCCGACGAGATTCCAGCCAATTTACAGCCATGATGTTGATGTATTTGTGTATGTATAAAACTGAACATTATATATAAAAATACGTGCGTGTATATATACAATTGAAATTATACATTAATCCCGACTAATCGTTAAACCCTATCACATGGCCCGACTAGCGATTTTTACAACATTGCCCTTAAGTCAAAACCAGCTCGAGCTCGACACGTTTACCTCTCTCTCTTGTATTAACTTCCAAAAAATAAAAAATGGTAGGTGGTGGTTCTAACTAGTATGCTTTTAACTTCCAACTCAAGTAGGTGAGTGCTCAGCAATCCGCATCTATCTGTTCCCAAGTCTTGGTCTAGGGTTTTACAATTATTATTATTATTATTATCATTTCCTAAAGGGACCTCATGCGGGAGAGACGGGTTGCGGGCGCAACACTTGTTGGACGCTCTTAGTGGTGAGGGATCAGTGACTTCCGTGGGTCTGCTCTCAGCCATCACTGAAGTCGTCAACTTATGGCTAGGGGGTCTGTGCCCCAAGGTGCTCGCTGAGTTTATTGCTTCGGCCCCCCTTACCCCTTTATTAAAGCCGGATAATGGAATTCGGCCCATTGCTGTGGGGGCTATCTGGCGTAGGTTGGTTTCTAAAGTGGCTATGAAGATGGTTGGGAAGGAAATGGCTCAGTATTTAGGGGACTTTCAGTTTGGGGTGGGGACCCCTAATGGGGCAGAGGCGGTGCTTCACAGCGCGAACCGGTTTCTTAACTCCTTTCACGCGGACGGCTCTTTAGCTATGCTTACCGTGGACTTCTCCAACGCCTTCAATATGGTCGACCGCACAGCCCTTCTCCGAGAGGTTCATCATCATTGCCCGTCTATCTATCTATGGGTCCAGTTCCTTTATGCCCAGCCGGCTAGGTTGTACGTTGATGATAACTGTATAGGGGCTACTACTGGGGTTCAGCAGGGAGACCCCCTTGGGCCCCTCCTCTTTGCCTTAGCATTACACCCTCTTGTTCTCCGGGTACAAAATGACTGTAACCTCCCATTTCATGCTTGGTACTTGGATGATGGGACTATTATTGGTGGTGCCAACGAAGTCGCTAAAGCCCTAGACATTATCAACTCGGAAGGGCCATCATTGGGGCTGCAACTTAATATTAAGAAAACCGAGGTTTTTTGGCCAACGTGTAACGGGGTGAAAGTCAAAGATGGGCTCTTCCCTAGTGGGATTGGTAGACCAGAGAGAGGGGTAAAGCTCCTTGGAGGGGCTGTTAGTCGAGATCCCTACTTTATTAAGGAGTTGGCGAGGCGGAGAGCATCTCGTGCGGTTGATCTTATGAAACTCTTACCTTGCCTTAGGGATCCCCAGAGCGAACTCCTCCTGCTTAGGTCTTGCATGGGGGTTGCTAAGTTGCTTTTTGGGTTACGAACATGCCACCCCCATATGATGGATGATGCGGTATCCTGTTTTGATAAGGGGCTACGAGAAGCCATCGAAGACATAGTTGTATGTGGAGGCCCGTTCTTTGGTGATCTTCAGTGGCGACTTGCATCTTTACCGATGCGCTTAGGGGGTTTAGGCCTTCTTTCGGCTCATGATGTCGGGGTTTACGCTATTGTAGCGTCGAGGGCTCAGTCTTGGAAGCTACAGAATCACATCTTAAGGAATAGCGGAGTTGTCGACCTGGACCCAAACTACGTGCAGGCCCTGGAACGCCTAAATGGCGCTCTCCCAGACTTTGACATTGGCGGTTTCTCTAATATGGACACCGCCCCACCAAAGCCTCAAAAAACTTTGGCGAATGCCCTTTTTGGAAAAATCGCTCAGAGCCTGGGAGAAGTTTTTGGATTGTCCCCCCGACAGAAGGCGGTTTTTGAATGCTTACAAGGTCCTCATGCCCAAGATTTTCTGACCGTTATCCCGATTGATGGCTTGGGCCAAAGCATGTCTGCGGTTGAGTATAGGGCCATTCTTAAGTACCGTTTGATGGTCCCAATGTACCCCGAAGACGAAACATGTCCGATCTGCCGTAAGGCCTGCCTGGATAAATTCGGAGAGCATGCGGTTCATTGCAAGGAGATGCCTGGGTTCAAATACCGACATGATTGGGTGCGGGACGTTCTTTGGGACATCTTAAGGCGAGCTGGGATATCAGCTAAAAAGGAAGCCCCCGTAAACTTCCTTAGAGACCCCACGGAAGGGAGATCCACTCTATGACCGGCAGATTTGCTCGTCTTTGGTTGGGCCGGGGGAAAACACGCTTGTGTTGACCTCACAGGGGTATCTCCCTTAGCTGGTTTGAGGGATAATGGGTTTGTAGCTGGGCAAGCAATAAAAAGGGCTGAAACGAAGAAGGTGGAGAAACATGCTAAAGCCTGCGAAGAGAACCAACATGTTTTTGTCCCTCTGGCTTTTGATACATTTGGCTCCTTGGCACCGGAAGCTATCCGTTTTCTAACCAGGGTCCAACAGGTTGTGCATAGCAATGTGTCGACTCCAAAGGGGCAGGGGTATGTCTTTAGCAGGTTAGGGTTTGCAATTCAGAAAGGGGTGGCGGCGCAGCTTGTTGCCCGCCTACCTGCTATATTGATGTAATATCTATGTTTCATCAGTAGAAATAAATAAAATTTTATTGGAACAATTTAATACATATTTCAATTTGCACATATTATTATTATTATTATTATTATTATTATTATTATTATTATTATTATTATATCTTCACCTTCAATCAGTCAATCAATCAATCAATCGTTGAGGAGGATATGGCGAATCAAGGTGCGAAGAAACGACGGGAAGAGAACACTCGCCACATGAACAATCTGTTTCGTCTCATCATCGCTTCCAATGTAATAATATCTTAATACCTTCTTACATTTACAAAATTGTTATTGTTTGATTCAAATTGATTAGTGTATGCTATTTAATTCAACTTCGATATCATCGATGTATATCATAATTAAGACGAATACTAGAATTAGCTTTGAAATTGTTCTTTGTTAGCTTCGAAAGTCAACTCAGTCGTGCACACGAATACTAGAATTATTACATATGAATGTGCATTCTGCTACTAACAGAATCAGTTACAGATGCTTGTTTCATACCTTTTAAACATCAATTGTTAAACAGAAACTTGAATCTAGGGCTGTACACGAACTGAACGTTCGGTTTGTGAACTGTTATGTTTATGTTCGTTCATTTAAATGAACGGAATTCCTTTTGATTAACTAAATGATCGTTCATAATGTGTTTGTTTGTTAATTAAAATTGACCTTTCTAGTCTTATCATATAGATCTAAGCAAAGTTGTTAACTATAAAACAAAAATATATATGATTATCGTGTTATTAATTTATATGTAAAATCAACATATGAATATGAATGTTGAAATAACGCCAACGCGAACTTGGTAGCTGGACTGAACCATTGACACTGAACATTCTTGGCTGGTCAAATCAAATACACATTGTTTGTTTCATTTTTGTCCATTCATGAACTTTTCGCTTGTCCAATAAAAGCTTAGCGGACGAACATGAACAAGGTCTTGTTAGGTTTGGTTCGGTTTGTTTACAGCTCTGCTTACATGTATGCTGCAAAGCTTCTGTTAGAGATGCTTATTTGATACCTTTTAAACATCAACTTGGAGATCTAGACAAAAACTTGGATCTAGGGCTGTAAATGAACCAGACGTTCGGTTCGTGGAACTGTTTCATTTATGTTTGTTTCATAAACACAAACAGAGCCCACATTCGCTCAATTGTGCTCGTGAACATTTAATAATGTGTTTGTTTTCGTTAATGCTTGTTAATTAGAGGTTTTTAATACTTTTTAATGACCTTTTGAATCGTATCATATAGATCTAAGCAAAATTGTTAACTATAAAACAGACACACACGCATATCAGTAGTATGTGGTTAGTTTAATGTAAATAGTGAACTGCGGTTTTCTTTCATGTGATTTGTCTAAATATGCGGTTTTAGTCCAATAGTTACAAATTTGCGATTTTCGTTCCTATGGTTTCATTTCACTTGAAATTAAACCCGACCCCACTAACCCCGGTAAGTCTGTTCGTTAAACCCCTCACGTAAGGGGCAGTTTTGTCCTTTTTCTCCCCAAATAAACCCCAACCCTCACGTAACTGCAGATTTGGACAAACCATATGGACAAAAACCTCAGTTTACTCATATGTAAATTTAACATATGGATTTGAATGTTAAAAGAACACCAACACAATCTTGGTAGCATTACCGAACCGTTGACACTGACCACTCTCGGTTAGTCAAATCAAATAAAACATTGTTTGTTTTCATCTTTGTCAGTTCGTTTGTGTTTGTGAACCGTTCACAGATTAGTTTCTTTAACAGACAAACACCAACAAGAGATTTTGTTCGGTTAGCTGTTCGTGAACCATTCACTAGTCCAGTTAAAGCTTAACGGGCGAACATGAACTAGGTCTTGTTCAGTTCAGTTTGGTTCGTTTACAGTCCTTATATGCATGCTGCAACTCTTTAATTAGTGTGTCTTCATAAGTGATCCATTGATAAAATGATGATCATTGATGATATTTATACACGTTTCCTTGTTTGTTTATGTACATACTTGTACTGCATATAAATGTCTTATATATGATATTTTGTAGGTCATTTTTCTTGTGTTAAGGGCAGGGGTATTTTATTCAACTTTTACATGGCTGCATTGGATTGGATTAATATTAACTTCACTCGCATATTATCTTTGCTATAATCAACTAGCATCAATGGCAAAACCTACCTATACTGATGACGGTGATCTTTTAGATGGCGGATTTGATATGAGTACTGGTGGAGCTTGCGGGTGTGTATTATTAACTTAGTTTTTTTTAGTAATTATTTGTCATTGGTGTATTAGTCTTTATCTTGTTTATATTTTGTTTGCAGATACCTACATGATGTTATCTACATTACTTGCTTTGTGCAACTCACATCTATCATATCTGGGAAGTTTTGGTGGATATATGCGGTGGTATGATGCTTGTGTGATTATTGTTTTCCGTAATCTTGTCTTTGTAGAAGCTTCTTTAAGTAATTACTGAATTGTTTTTTTTTCAGATACCAGCATTTGCAGTTTACAAGGGATGGGGTTTGGTTAAGGGATTTCTTCCTCAAGGTTCCGAGGTATGTTTTGTACTTAAATTAGATGACTACTGAAATTATATATCTATATTGATAATGAATGTTAGTTATTAACAATTTATAAATTTTGCAAAAAAATTGTCGCCTGACCGGACTATGTAGGCTTGTAAACGAACGAACAAACACAAAAGAGGCATGTTCAAGTTCGTTTTTTTGACTTTAATTGATCAAAAGATCGAACACGAACGGTTAAGCGAATGGCTAGTGTTTGATTGTTAATAGTATAAACGAACGGAGATAGTTGAACATAGATGACTAACATAACCAAGAAAATACCAATTAGAAGTAAACGTGAATGTCAGTATGTTATGCACTTATGCTTAAAAAATTAATAAAACTAGACTATATTGTTTTAATTTCATAAAACTGAACTAATTTGTAAAACGGGCCTAAATATTTTTTAAATGAATATAATTATATATTAATGAACTTAAACAAAACGTAAACTAATGTTCACGGACATAAATGACCGAACGAGACACGTATTCATGTTTGTTCGTTTATTGATTAATGAGCATAAACAAACTTCCCGCCGGACGGTTCATTGAACGTTTGGTTTGTTTGCATGTCTACAACCATGCATCACCTCGACTAAACAGACTACTAGTTAAACATTATATAAATTTTGGACAAAAGTTTTTAGGGTCAACCTGCTTGACCCGTATAGAGTACCTGTTTTGACCCGTTTATGAAACTGGATTGGTATGCATGATTTTCACTCGTTTTTACTTTATACCAATTAACAGGGTGTTGAAGAGGATGAAAAGACTCGGAAGAAAAGAGAGAAGATGGAGAAGAAAGCCTCCAGGGGCAAATTTGTCAAAGCAAAAGGTCGGTAGTTTCAGATTTGGTAACATTTTCTGGGTGATTTAGTTTCGTTGTAACGATATGCCCATGAGTTATAAGATATTTGGTTGTTTTAGACTTTGGGGATTGATTGGTGTAGTTAACTTACCGAAAGGAATACTAAAAAACCCGTTCGGTCTTGAGTCACATGGTTTTATAGGAGGTTGGTTGGTGTTAAACTTTCTACTCAAATGCTTTGGTCTTGTTAAAAGAATCACATTGTTTGCTCACAGTTGGGTTGTTTTCATGATGGAGAGTGGAAACAACTTATTTCTTTGAATAATGGATCCTATTGTTAGTAGAGGTGTTCATATGTCGGTTTTAGGCTCAAATGGAAGCAGAATCGGAACTTCGGTTTCGACGTTTGGTTTTACACATGGGTTGGGTTTTATATGATTATGTGTTGGCTTTCAGTTTATTGATGAATTTGGGCGAGGGGTGTGCAAGAAACCGAAAAACCCGAAAAATTCAAACTGAAAAAACCGAACCGAAACAAAAACCGACGGTTTGTTTTTATGTTTTTATATAAACCGAACTAACGGTTCGGTTTTGGTTTTTCATGTAGTCAAAACCGAACCGAATCGAATTTCTAAATTTTTGTTTTTTTGTATTTTGTATTTTGTATTGTGTAATTTATAAGAATTTAATAAATATGTAACTCAAATATTTTTGGTCAAATGTATAATAGTCTATAATTTAACAATTAACAAAATTATCTATACCTAAATTTATTTATTTTTGCCAAATTTTTTTCGGCCTAAAATTTTCAGGCTCAATGGCAAAAATCGAAAAAACTGAAACCGAACAGAAACAAAAAGAAAACCGAAAAATTCAAAACTGAACGGTCCAAAAACTCCAAAAACCGAAGTTTTGGTTTTCGGTTTGGTTTTTGCCGAAAACCACACCAACCCGTACCACGCACACCCCTAATTTGAGCTTTGAACTTTTGGTCTAAGTTAACTACGTATTAACTAATTTGCCCTGAAACTTTTGACCAAAAACAATAATTCGGGCTATAAATCCGATGGAAAACATTCTAACAAGTTTACTGCTTGTCATGTTCCATGGTTGGCTTGGTTTGTTGCAGTTTGGTTTTCTAATGAGGTATAAACAAAACCGAACAACAATTTTGGATTTTCATAGAAATAAACTGAACCTTATAACTTTAGTTCGGTTTTATGGGTAGTTCGGTTTGGATTTGGCTAATCATAGAATGATAACCGGTATTTTATGGTTAATCGGTTTTACATGTTAATTAGGTTCAGTTATGAGTCGCTTAATCTTAAACCAAAATTGATCATGAAGGGTTTGGGCCTGACTAAAATAGCCCAAAACAATGTTAGTGGGTCTGATTGTTCGGGCTTAATAGAGTGTTATTAGACATTTTAACTTTGCATTATGCTTAGTTAGCTTAATAACCATGATCATAAGATATATCATCAGAACAATAATTAACTTTTTAAAAGTAAAATAGTTCATAACATTACAATCATTTCAATATGTCTTCTAGGTGACTTTCATCTTTTAAAAGCACCTGTGATGTATAAACTTTAAACATCAAAACTCAAAAGTATATTTATACCTTTATTCTTTTTAAACCCTTTAATTTAATTTGAATTTACAAATTCTAGTTTATGTCACACCACTCCGTATAACTTTCACAAACAAAGGCAAACAAAGTTAAAAGGGAGTTGGAAGGATCATACAATTGGCAAAATATTCCCATTCTACCCCCATACTAAAAGTCATGAAAGGTTAAAAGCAAAAATTTATCTCCAAAACATCTCTTTTAACTTTGTTTGGCTTTGTTGGTGAAAGTGATACTGACTGGTGTGACATAAGTTAAAATTTGTAATTTAAATTAAATCTAAGACTTAAAAAGATAAAGTTGTAAATATACTTTGGAGTATTGATGACTTAAGAGTTAAGACAACTAAAAGTTACTATGACAACGAGATGTGTATTAGTAACCCTCAATCTCATACCCAACACAATATATGTAGCGTGTGTCGAGTAATTACTCGTATATCCACAGATTTCTGATATACCCATTATTTTTTTTTAAATGATGTTGTTAAGATTTTTAAATGCATCTCTTATGGAATTATGTTTATATTATTTAATACCAAAGAAAATTAGGAATATAAAAATTAAAAATTAGTGAGTTAAATGTTTAGGTGTGTAACCCGGGTAAATGTGTTGGATATAACCTAATACCATACCCATCTTATAGGAAGGGAGTGATTTACGGGTTATTACATTGTGAATATTCGGTCATAATTGTGATTGAGTTTCTTAATTCTTGTACTTAATCGTAGGCTAGTTTTTCTCTTTTATTTTGTATAAATGTATGACATACGATTGGAATAGATCATAACCTTTTGTGATATCAAAATCTTATATGGTATCAGAGCGTGGTTACTAATCCGCTCAAACAAAAAAAAAACCTCAAAACCCTAGCACAACCGCTATTCGTTCATCACAATGGCCGGCAGCGACTCGAAACAAACAAACAACAGCAACCTGCTGCCGATCACACTTCCCCATGTTATCTTAACCCTTCAGACTACACAAGGCAAATGCACGTGAACGAAGCCTTGAATGATAACAACTACCTCGACTGGGTTCAAGAGATGGAGAATTTCCTATTCGCTAAAACTAAGGTAGGATTCATTGATGGAACTTTGAAGAAGCCTGAAAAGACTGATCCTAATCATATGGCGTGGTTACGCTGCGATGCTATGATTAAGGGATGGCTGAACACAGCCATGGAAAAAGAAATAAGAACTAGTGTGAAATACGCTACTTCTGCCCAAGAAATATGGAGCGACTTGCAAGATCGCTTCGGAAAGGAAAGCGCCCCAAGGGCGTATGAATTGAAACAACTTCTGTCGATGACTAAACAAGAGGGAACATCTGTGTCCGCCTATTTCACGAGGCTGAGGGCATTATGGGATGAGATAACGTCCGTTTTCCCGATCCCAAGATGTTCATGCACCGGCTGTTCGTGTGAAATAAGCAAGAAAATGTCCGATTCAAGAGACAAAGAAAGGTTATATGAGTTTCTTCTTGGACTCGATCGTGAGTACTCAACCATCAGAACCCAGATACTTGCCATGAAACTTATTCCTACCTTATTAGAGGTGTATCGCCTCGTCTACGAAGATGAACAACAAAGGGCGGTGACCACTGGGAATCAAACGAGCACCGATTCTGCTGCGTTTCAAGCTTTTATGAAGCAAGATGGGGCTGCTGCTGCTACACAAAGCCAAACAGGTTCCAAAGCCTACAAGAAACTCAATAGCGACAAGATAGGGCACTGTGACTTTTGCGGAAAAGACGGGCACAACCGTGACGTGTGTTTCAAGCGCGTAGGATATCCAGAATGGTGGCCCGGGAAAGGAAAGCCGGAAAAGGGGAGAGCAAAAGCGGCGCATGTAGAAACAGGCTCTAAAGTTAATGAAGCGTCTCAGAATGAATCAAGCCTGATACCGGGTTTGAACAATGAACAATATAAGCAATTCATCAACATGTTCACTGTGAACAATTCATCCAATGTTGAAGTAAACCATCCTATGACAAACATGGCAGGTAGATTGTATGAAGGTAACAAATGGGTTGTAGACTCGGGTTGCACCGAGCATATAACTCACAATTTTGATTTGTTTCATGGGAACATGGAAGCAACACATGAACTGCCTGTTACCATACCTAACGGTGACTCTATACCCGTTAAGGGAAAAGGCTTTTGCACCTTGCCGAACGGAACTAAAATTCGAAATGTCTTATATGTTCCGGAATTTACTTGCAATTTACTATCCGTCAGTCGTTTACCCCAAGATCTTCGTTGTGCAGTAACGTTTTTCCCCAATTTTTTTGTCATGCAGGACTTGAGTTCGAGGAAATTGATTGGAACGGGTAAATGTCAACAAGGTCTATACCGGATGAGGATGATGGGATGTGAAAGAATGGCTATGGCGGTTACTAATAACATGTGGCATCTACGTTTGGGACATGCGTCACACAGTAAACTTTCAATTTTAGATTTCGTTTCTTTAAAATCAAATAATGATGTTTGTGATTCATGTATGAAGGCAAAGTTTACTAAATTACCTTTTATCATCGGTTTCATTAAGACAAATGAGTGTTTTGAACTTTTACATTGCGATATATGGGGAAGGTATCGCACACCCTCCTTGACTAGGGCAAACTATTTCTTAACTATAGTCGACGATTTTAGTCGATCCGTTTGGGTTTTTCTTTTGAAGCATAAGTCGGATGCTAGTGATATTTTAATTGCCTTCCATAAAATGATCAAACACAATTTGGTAAAAATGTCAAAAGGGTTCGATGTGACAACGGTGGGGAGTTCACTTCGAACCGAATGACCACTTTCTATAGTGAAGAAGGGATCTTGCTTGAAACCACATGTCCCCACACCCCGGAAAAAAATGGCGTCGTCGAGCGAAAACACCGACACCTACTCGAAACCGCAAGGGCATTAAAATTTGAAGCAAATTTACCATCAACCTTTTGGGGGGAGTGCATTCTAACCGCCGCATACATAATAAACAGGTTACCATCTAAATCCATTAACAACATTACGCCTTATGAACTCGTTTATAACCAAAAGCCAAATTATGATCACATGAAAATATTTGGTTGTCTTGCTTCCTACCGAAGCAACGAAACAAAAGGCGATAAGTTCCAAGAAAAAGGAAGACCAGGAATATTTTTAGGCTACCCACATGGGACAAAGGGGTATAAGGTGTTTGATATTAAAAACAAAAAGATGGTAGTGTCAAGAGATGTGAAATTCGTTGAGACAGTGTTCCCACATGAAAAGATAAATTTTCACATCAATGATGAAGAACCCGAAATCTTTGATTTACCACCTTGGTTTCACATCACACACCTAGAACCAATTACAAACAAACATCACAATAGTGAAAATGAGCCAAACAGTGATCATAAAGAGGCTGAAGATGTCCCAACTAATGACCACAACTCAAATGATACTGAGTCCAACTCAAATGATACTTCTAATGGGCCAAGTGACCATGGCACAACTAAGTCCAATCCATCCCAACTTGAAACTCAAACAATAAATGACCAGGCTGAAGTAGAAACAGAAATTTCTCATGAAACGGAACCGGTAAGAGAAAGAAGACATAGATCTCGACCAGGTCATCTCAACGATTACATCGTTAATCTCCCACCATCCATAGACCAGACGTTACCTGTTTCCAATCAAGATTCCTCTATGGTACACTCGATTGCTAATTTTATCACTTATAAAAACTTTACTAATTCTCATAAAGTTTTATTGGCGGCCATCGACTCAAACGATGAGCCCAAGACTTTTAATCAAGCCATACCGGATGCAAATTGGAGAGAGGCAATGAAGAAAGAAATTTGTGCTCTGGAGCAAAACGGTACATGAAGCCTTGAAGATTTGCCTGAAGGCAAACATGCTATAGGGTCGAAATGGATTTACAAGATAAAGTATAAGCCAAACGGAGAAATCGAGAGATACAAGGCAAGGTTGGTAGCAAAGGGGTTCACACAAATGGAAGGAATCGACTTCCATGATACGTTTGCCCCCGTAGCAAAACTGGTTACGCTTAGAACGCTTCTCGCAGTGGCAGTAAAAAGGAATTGGGTCATCAACCAACTCGACGTCAACAATGCTTTCTTACATGGCGAATTAGACGAAGAAGTTTACATGAAGATCCCACAAGGATTCGAAAAGGGAAAGGAAAACAAAGTGTGCCGACTCAGAAAATCACTTTACGGCTTAAAGCAGGCGTCAAGAAATTGGTATCAAAAGTTCACATCATCCCTACAACAAATCGGTTTTAATCAGTCTCGAGCCGATCATTCCTTATTCATATTCAAGACTGATAGATCCTTTGTCGCAGCTCTCATATACGTTGACGATGTCATTCTTGTGGGAAACGATGTTCATAAAATCAAAGAAACAAAGATTTTTCTCAATGAGAAGTTTAGCATTAAAGACCTTGGGCCTCTAAAATATTTCTTGGGTATAGAAGTGACCCGTACCCGAGAAGGAATGGTCTTAAATCAGCGAAAGTACGTCCTCGACATCCTTGAAGACAGCGGCATGATGGGCTGCCGACCGAGTACCTTTCCTATGGATCAAAATACTAAACTTGCAAAGGATGATGAAGAAGTTAGAACTGATGCAAGCAAGTATCGAAGACTCGTGGGGAGGTTACTGTACTTGCAAGCAACTAGACCAGACATTACATACTCGGTTAATGTCCTAAGTCAATTTGTAGGCGATCCGCGGGCAAACCACATGGAGGCAGCCATACGAGTTTTAAGGTACCTAAAGGCAATTCCGGGTCAAGGTATACTGCTGCCAAATGAAGGAGGAGTAAATTTGATAGGATACCTGGACTCCGATTGGCTTGGATATCCCGACACGAGAAGATCAAGGAGTGGCTATCTATTACTCTTAGGAGGAGCACCCGTGTCTTGGAAATCAAAGAAACAGTCAGTTGTATCACGTTCCTCGGCGGAAGCCGAATACCGCGCGATGGCCACCACTGAGTGAGATTCTTTGGTTACGATGGCTTTTGAAGGAATTGGACAATGAACAAAATAACCCTACAAAACTATTTTGTGACAACTTAGCTGTTAAACACATTGCCAATAACCCGGTATTCCATGAAAGAACCAAACACGTAGAGATGGATTGTTACTTTGTAAGAGAACGAGTCGAGTCTAAAGACATAATGCCGTTGCACGTTGATACAAAGCTTCAAATTGCCGACCTGTTCACGAAGCCTTTGGGAGCACGGCAACTACAAGAATTGCTTGACAAGTTAGGCATTCGTAACCTTCATGCTCCAACTTGAAAGGGAGTATAGGAAGGGAGTGATTTACGGGTTATTCCATTGTGAATATTCGGTCATAATTGTGATTGAGTTTCCTAATTCTTGTACTTAATCATAGGCTAGTTTTTCTCTTTTATTTTGTATAAATGTATGACATACAATTGGAATAGATCATAACCTTATGTGATATCAAAATCTTATACATCTATCAGCGAAAATTTTTTAAACCAATCTTATACCCTAAAATCCGTCCCAAATTATTTGGGTTTAAGATTTCTTGTGGCCGGGGTTCATATTCGTTTGCCTAAGAACACGCAAGTGACACAACCATTTTCAAATAATATTTATTTATAGGTCACAGTTACAACTAACTTAAGCATACCCTTTATCTGTTGAATAAGAGAACCTAATATCACAATAATCATCAATCTACTTCATGACTTTGTGTGACAAATATGGTTACATGGATATGATAAATATCACCTAAACTAAATCAACTTATTTATTAGTAGTTTGATCAAGATTGTTACTTAAAGTATTAAGTTAATTTAACAATTATTTTTAAATATTTGTGAAAAAAATAAATAAATAAAAATAAAAGTAGTGAGAACAAAAGGGCATGCCTAGGAAAAGGGAACCTTGTCTCGGCCACCTTTCGCTTTCAATTTCTATTCTTTAGCTTTGAGACAAAAGCACATCATTATTATTATTTGTTACGTATCCCCACCAAAAAACATCCACTACATCACATAAATACAATAAATATTATATATTTATCTATTTTAAAAAGAGTACCATAAATATTTCTAACCAATGTTGTGAATAGGGCCGTCCAAACCGCTCGTCGCTCGAAATCGCTCGCCGCTCGCTCGGAAATTGATCGGAAAATGCTCACTCATTTTTTCGCTCGGTTTGAAAACGAGCCAAGCAACGAGCAAAGGTCTACTTGGTTCGGTTCGGCTCAAATATTATTTATTTATTTTATATATAATTATATATGAACAAATATATAAATATATAGACAAAACACATAAATATAAATTTACAATTTTTGTAACCACTTAAAATTTTTCCTATTTCGTCAATTTTATGGTTTTATTTGTTTCCTTCAAGTTTTTAAAATACTAGAAGTGTATTTGCATAATCATTTTATCTCACTTCAAACTTAATTTTAATAAAAATTTACAATCTGTTACACGTCTATCTAAAAACTACTAATTTATTTATAACATATATAATTTACAAACCTTTAAACTTGTTTCTTATTGAAAATTTTAAAGTGAAAAAGAAATAAATAATGCTCGAAATCGCTCGATGTTCGATCGAAAAATGCCCGATTCGATTTTGGCTCGATTCAGTTTTCGTTTGGTTCGAATTTCAGCCGTTCGGTTCGGTTCGGTTGTAAACGAGCCAAGCAACGAGCAAGCCTTCGCTCGGTTCGGTTCGGCTCGTGAACAACCCTAGTTGTGAAAGTAGGTCTAGAACGTTGAGAACTCCTTGAGTAGGTGAGTAATCGTTACAATGTATGATGCCAAACTTTCTTTAACTCCGCCTCTAGTTACTCGGAATTGATCAAAAGCGGTCAACTTTAGCCAGTTGCGGATCTAGTTGATTGACTCGTACCGATTTGACTTAAAAAATAAAACATGATTATTATTTCTATAGTATTAAATAATTAATATCATTTAATGGTTAGCAATTTTTAGATTTCTTTAGTATTTTAATCAATGTTGAAAAAGTCAGCTTAAGCGGAGAGTAGTCGGTCCTCAGACCCCTTCTAAAGAGACTTTCTTCAAGTCGGCCAAGATTAGTCGGAGTTGGTCAAAAGTTGGGCCAGGGTACTCCAAGTCTGTCAAAAGTCGGGCTAGGAGGCGTCGAGTCGGCCATGGTACCTTGTTTACGTGAATTATGCTTATTTTGAGAGAGATATATATACAATATTCAAAAACTCATTTTCTTTATATTTATCATATCCGAGTACTCTCAACTTCCCAGTCGACCGTCTAAGGTCCACTAACGACTTTTATTACCTTGTTTTAACATATTAAAAATTATGAAAATATAAATTATTTAATACATGTATTTGGTATGTTTTTCTCATCTTAATTTTCTTTCACTTGTTTTAAACATATATCTTATTATTTCTTTCACTTGTTATAATCAGTATTTTAACTCTTTTTCCAAAGAAGTTTATTTTAAGTCAAAATCAAAATAAACTCAAGGTTTAATTAATACGTTTTGAATAATAATAATAATTAATAGAAAAAGAAAAATGACACAATGCAGCTGATATCCATTCCACTAATATATTTTCTACAAGTAAAACATACAGAATCAAACTAGACCCCAATTTAAAGACATAATAAAATAAAAATACCAATCTGTATATACCAAAATATATATATTCACTTCCCCACCAAATGTTTACACTTTTTTTTCTCTAACATTCCTATTTGTGTATGTAACATTTGATGCTCATCTTGGACCTGAGAGTACCATGGCATGGGCATCATGGTCATCATCCATCAACATCACCCCAAGCATGCTTGATGTATAGTCATCATCATTGTCCTCAAGTTTTTGGACCATCCCAGTCTTTCTAAGGCTGTTATGGTTCACATTATTATGTGTTGCTGCCCATTTTTTGGCTAAACCGTCTCCTTCGAGCATCCTAACCACCTCCGACATCCGCGGTCGGTGGGCAGGGGTGTACTGAGTACAAAGTAACGCCACTTGTAACATTTCCAACACGTCGATTTGATCATAGTTGGTACCAAGCTCTTTGTCCGCTAAAAGCTCCACCTTTTTCTCTTGGTGCGCCTTTTTCACCTAGAGTAAAAAAACGTTTCGCATATTTAGTAGTCTTGTACCCTGTGCATCAAGACTTGTATGGTACAAGTCATGTATGCATATGCTCACACTTTTTTTTAACTACTGTTAACTTTTTTGAAAATGATCATTTTGCCCCTACAACTAAAATACAAAATATGTAATTTTCACAATTATTTTATTTTCTTTTACTTATTTACTAGACTACTATCACGTAGGTTATACAGTACACCAACATAGTGTTAGTGTACTGTATGACTTATTATCTCAGTACCTAAAAATCTAAAATCATATAATTGTATATGAAAACAAACTTACCCATTCAAGCATTACGCCTTTCTGATTAACCGATTTCCCAAACTCGAAAGCTCTCATTCCCGTTATCAGTTCCAACAACAAACTCCCGAAACCAAAAACATCAGTTTTCTCAGACGACTGTCCCGTTGATAGATATTCCGGTGCAATGTGGCCCACGGTACCACGGACCTCGGTGGTCACATGTGAGTCAGCATGGTCAAGTAGCTTAGCTAGCCCAAAGTCACCCACCACTGCCTCATTAAACTCATCTAACAAAACATTAGCCGCCTTCACGTCTCGGTGAATAATTTTCGGGTCACATTGCTCGTGTAGATATAATAACCCGCGTGCAGCCCCAATCGCGATTTTCTTTCGAGCATTCCAATCCAATGGCGGTTTACCTGAAATAATGTTTGACTTTATAGTTGACTTTTGGATAATGCAATAAATAAAAGATAATATTAAAAAATTGGTTTATTGAATTTTAATAATACAAACTTTGCATCGTTGGCCAGTATTGAGCAGAACTTTGAAAATATACCACAACAGTCTCAACTTTCAAACTACTGGTCGTCAACAAGTTTTTCACTAACAGGGTTAGATCTCGTTAGTTTTTGCTGATGTGGAACCGCGCACATAAAAAAAGATTATTTTTTATTTTTTATTTAGTATTGCCTGGTTAATCCACATAATACAAAATAAAAATAAGAAATAAAAAAAAAATCCATGTAAGCAGTTCCACGTCAGCAAAAACTAACGAGATCTAACCCCGTTAGTGAAAAACTTGTTGTCGGTCAGTAGTTTGAAAGTTGGGACTGTTGTGGTATATTTTCAAAGTTCGGCTCAGCACCGACCAATGATGAAAAGTTTGGATTATTAAAATCCAATAGGCCTAAAAAATTATACAAACCTCTAAGCCTTGAAGCTACACTGCCATTAGACATAAAAGGGTAAACCAAAAGCCTCTCAACCGGAGTTACGCAATAACCGATCAACCGAAGCAGATTTCGGTGAACCGCTAGGCTAATGAGCTCCAGTTCTGTCCGGAATTGTGATTCTCCTGCGGTCCCATTAACGCCTTTCAAACGTTTGACGGCCACCATTGTCCCGTCTCCTAGTTTTCCCTTGTAAACGTTACCGAATCCTCCAGCACCAAGAATGTTTTTTGAGCTGAAGTTATTGGTTGCGTATTGAAGCTCTCTGAATGTGAAGCTTTTTAAGTTGCCTAAAGTCATTAGACCCTCTTCTGGTATATCTGTTACCAAAAATGTTGACTTTTCAGGTCAAACTTAAAATTTAAATGTTTTAAAATAACATAAATCATATTAAATATGTTGACTTTAGAAGTCAATCATGACATGAATACACATGTGATTATGTGAATAATCAATAATGGATGTCAATTTTTGTTTGTTTCTTTTTATTTCAAGGTCAAACTTATAAAGTCAAACTACACTTTTCTAGTTAAAAACTAACATACATATTACACATTTACCATTAACATTTAATTATCTAACCATGGTTTACATAATTCATGTCCAATTTAAATAATATCAAACACGCAACCGAAATCGGGCTCGTTTGACTTTGAACTCTTGACTACAAAGAATTCACACATACCATTAATATCAAGAATGCTTTGCTTTAAGTTTCTGCTTCTCTTCCACAATAAAACTCCAAGACACGTGACGAGAAACACGAGACAACCGAGTGTGATTCCGAGAGCAATCGCCACCCTTTTCGACTTACCTTTGCCTACAAATTTCAAATTTTTAGACAAAGAAACTTGTGTTTAAAAAAAGTTTTTTTTTTATTAAACCATACCTGATGTTGAATTAAGCCCAAAAGAAAGTGGTTCAGGTAAAGTTGACCCATAACAACCTTGATTAGCATGGCTCCCACAAATCATAGGATTACCCAAAACACTGTTCAAGAAACAGACAAAAATGCAATCTTTTTAATATTAAAAAATAAAAAAAATGCAATCTTTTTTTTTAATTAAAAATTGTTTCTAAAAGATTCATACAAACATACTTGAATGTTCTTGCTGCAAACTTGGGAACAGGACCACTGAGATTATTGTTTGACAAATCTCTGAAATGAACAAAATTTGTCAAAGATTTAATGATTTCAAACATGTTACAGGTAAACAAACAGTAGACAAAGACTAAACAAAATAAAATATTAATAAAGAAATGAACTCACAGGAGTGCAAGTTGAGGAACAGAAGCTAAGGACAAAGGAATAGTTCCAGATAAGCTGTTGTTGTTTAATCTTCTACTCATTACATGACAAATATTAAAGAAACATCATTGGTCAAATAATGTCAAATTAAGAAAGGAAATCCAACAATTGAATAGTCAATTTTAAGAAAAAAAGAAAACTAAAATTGACCCATCAAAGATCATGTTTCAAATATGGAGTTTTAGAGAAAGTTGGTTTGTTTTAGACTTTTAGTGGCCACATACGCATAATACGGACGGTATGATAGGGTGAAAAATGGTCATACAGGTCGTACGAGGGTCAAATAATACAGCATGTATGATGTTTTGACTTGACAAAGACATGAGTCACATGACTGATGTGACCATTAAATACGAACAATATAATTTGGTCCTCAGTAAGTGAAAATGGCCATATGGGTCATATGAGGGCCCAATCATACGATTCGTATTTTGATGTTTGGATCGACAAAGATGTGACCACTGAATACGAGCCGTAAATATTGGCCCTCGTAAAGTGAAAAACGGCCATATGGGTTGTATGAGGGCGAAATCATACATTATTGATGTTTTGACCAACGAAGACGTGACCACTGAATACGAGACGTATGATTTGGCACCTATATATGATCATATGGGTCGTATGAGGGCCAAATCATATGGCCCGTATTAACGTTTTGAATAACAAAGATACGACTTATTTGACCACTATAAACGGATCCTATGACTCTTTTGGCCCTATCACACCGCATAACTTTTTCGTTCTATCATACGAGCCATAAAATCATACAGGCCTGATTTAAAAACCGTATGATTTACCGCTCCTATGACTTTCTTGGCCCTATCTCATTCTATCACATGGACCCTGTTTTAGTGATTACTCACAAGTATTGTAGGCTGTTTAAAAGACTAAGCGACTCCGGCACATGACCGGTTAATTCGTTGTTCGATAAATCCAACGTTTGCAGCTTCGGAAGGTGCCCTATTCCAACCGGAATCTCACCAGAGATATTATTGTTCTGCAACAACCTGTTATGATCATCAACAAATCAACTCTTTTATAATATTTTCATTTTCATTCATAATTTCAAGAAAACACATAATAATAATAATACTAATAATAATAATAATTAATAATAATAATAATATTCTGCAACAACCTGTTAAGATCATCAACAAATCAACCTTTCTATAATGTTTTCATTTTCAATAATAATTTCAAGAAAACACATAATAATAATAATAATAATAATAATAATAATAATAATAATAAGACTTACACTTGATGAAGATTTGTAAGATTAGCAATAACCCCTGATAACATTCCTGATAAACCCTGACTCGGAGCTCCACTGTAGCAAACCCCACAAGGGTTTTAGATAAAACAATGAATATTTTGTATATACAATATATTATACACGGAAAGCCATCGTACAAATTAAATTAACGTGCTAACTATGTGAATCAGATAGTGTAATTATATATACACTATACTATAATTACACTATGTTGTATATATAATTACATTGCTTGGTTAACACATGTAGCACGTTAATTTAATCTGTATTTGATTCAAACTAATATTATATATGTGTGTATATATGACAAAAACGTACAGGCCAGTGACAAGATTATCAGGAGAGCAAGTAATCATAGCCCAGCTACAAGGGTCAACAGAATCTTCATCCCAGTTGCCAAGAACACCATGTGGATCATTCAAACCACTTCTAATCATAATCAATGCCTCAACTGCACACACAATTTCACATCAACAAATCAAACACACACACACAAATCATATGTAACATAACAAATAAATAACTGCGCCAAAATATTGTCCGCTTTTCTCTTCAGAATTCAAATATTAGAGAGTTACGAGTACTCAGTATAGACAGGAGTACTCTGACATGGTAAATTATAGAAAAATCATTTTTAAAAAATTACATATTTTTCTAATATTTATATAACAACATACGTTAATATCAATATCGATATAGTATTTAAAATAATGATATTCATTCTTTAATATTATTATACAGTATTATAGACATATAGTACTTTTTTTAATATGTCAAAGACTGAAACAAGAAATCGAAAAGTGAAAACCTTCTGGATTACGAGCTTCGTAAGACGTCGAAAGAACAGGAAACAGAACAAGAAAACATAGGACTGAAAATCCTAGAGTTTGATATTGAAGCATGTTGTTGATGGTCATTGAATGTTGCAAATGAAGAAGTTGTGGGAAAATAATAACATGAAATAAATGTGTTAGTTTATATGAGTCAGGTAGGTTTCTATTAATATTATTATGAGTGTCACAAAATGTGGAATTGCAAAGAGTTATATTTGTAGTGTTGAGAGAGAGAATCAGGTGTCAGTGACAGTGAGTGACTGAGGGGGTGAAAGTGTAAATTAATAAATTAATAAATTATTTTATTATTATTATTATTATTATTATTATTATTATTATTATTTTTTGGTAAGGCCAAGCTTATTATTCCTTTTTTTTTATTTTTATTAAATGGAGCTTACTTTTTTAAGTTGCTTTAATGGCTAAAGTGCGCTGGTTTGGCTAACATAAGCTTATTATTCCTTTCTTTTATAGCTTTAATTTGAATAAGTGGCTTTCTTTTTTCACTGTTGGTCTGATAGCTTTATGTTTATGAAGCACGGCAAAGTAGGAAATACATATATTTTATTGTACTTTTTTTAGAAATATTAATCTTTGTTTTTAAAGTATGTTGTTCTATAATGTTTGAATTTGAATAATACATTACAACTCTTAGCGGTGAAACCGAAATACATAACTGAGAGTAGGTCTGTAAATAAACCGAACGAACACGAACAAGGATATATTCATCTTTGTTTGTTTAACTTTAAATGAACACGAACACTTAATTAAACACATATTTTGTCTTCGTGTTCGTTTATTTAAAAAATGAAAATGTTCATGCTTGTTAACTTAGATTCTAAATGAACAGTTCATGAATATAACTAAACAAACATAAATGAACATATATGAACAAATGTAAATGAACACAAACAAACATAAACGAACGTAAATGAACAAATATAAAACAATTAAGTAGATCACTCTTCAAGATAATATTTTATTATTTGTTATTAATATGTAAACAAACATAAATAAACAAGCTTCCCGTCAAACGGTTCACAAACAGTGCACAAAACGTTCAATTCATTTATAATCCTATCCGAGAACCAAACCCGATTGGTTAGGGGTGCTTTGGAGATTCGGGTTCATTCTCCTCGATGAATGCCCTTCTCACCAATAAAATCAACTTATGCATGTTATTTACAGATAATATGTAGCATATTGAAAAGCTTTAGAAGAATAAATATGGTTGTCGCTTATTATCATTTATAACTTAATATAATTATTAATATTATATTTAAACGTAGATGAAATGGTTGTTATAAGTGAGATATTACTAAATACGTCCTTATGTTTCTTTAAATATTAACTAATGGTAGTTAGGATGTTATTTATTGTTTGTAAGATTATAAAAATCTCAACTCAAACATCAACTATTTGAACATTAACAATCTATTAAATCCTATAAAACATATATAGTTTGTAACTCCTTAACATTATGTCATGTTATGTTACATTGGTAAACTAAATTAAATAATCTGAATATGAGATACAATTGTAACAAATCTACAAATAATGGATTTACAAGAATGTGACTAAAGATGGGATATATAGATTTGAAGAGCAATATCATGTGGATGGGATAAGACTTAACTACACCCTCATCTATTACCTCCATATCATTATTTCCCTGCAACTCTACTCTACTCTACTCTGCTTTTCCATTTCTTGTACTCTTCCAATCAACAATAAACACCCCAAAAATGAAAAGATCTCAAAAAGAATAAAATCACATTTATATTCATGATATATATGAGTGAGATAAATTGAAACTTTTATGTAAATTTGTGTGCCTTTTAAAAAAGGATTTAACTACGTATAATTATTGTTGTAATCCTAGTATTATAATAATTTTAATTATTTGATCTATATAGATGGTTACATTGAAACACGAAGATAAGGAACACGACATTTGTATGAAAAGAAAACTGTTTGACAACGATAAATGCATGAATCGTTAAAAAAAATGTATGAGTAAAAAAAGACTAAAATACCCTCATGTGTACAGTGATTTAACTGACAAATTTGAGACCTGTTAATGAAAATGACAAACCGTGTGAGGATTTTTGAACGTAAAGTACAAAGCCTAACATTTTTAAAAGTAAAAAATAACCATTGAAAATTGGTACAAAAGTAAAAGACGAAAATTAAATTTACCTTAAAGGAAATGAAATGTCTTACATATTACATTACTTAATTGTTCTTTTGATATTTATATTTATTAAGAGGTACTTTTATAAAATGATCCCGTTTAATAATTAGTTATGTCTCAACTTGAGAATTAAAGTTTTTAATCATCATATACCTCTCAACTTGTAAATTAAAGTTTTTAGAACGAATGGATATGGTAATTAGAAGAAAAGTTAATTGTTAGATAATGGTAAAACAAATCCCTTTAATTATAATACATGAGAAAGGAGACTTTAATCATCAAATTAGTCATTAATGTCGACTT